>NC_046314.1:102734478-103019478 GCF_009819535.1 Lacerta agilis | reverse complement strand
AGAAGTGGCTGATGAATCCATTAAGTACTCACTTCTTAAAGACGGTTCTTAAAAACAAGCTCTTCTGCATGAGAGCTCTTCATCCTTAAAGTAAGAAGTCATCTTACCGGAGAGGCGGAGCTTTAGCAAAGGGAAGCTATTTATTCGTAGATTATGCTTAAGCCATCTGTGTCTATTATAGACGTTGTTCAAAAATAATTGCTCGGTACTAGGGATGTGTAAAATTCCCCTGTCTTTTTCCGGAATGAGCTGAACTAGGTTGGATTTGGAATGGGTCCAAAGCTGTTCATTTAAGAGTTCTTCCTCTTTCTGAGCTTCAGACTTGGTTTTGCTCCAGGTTATGCCAATTTGGGGGGAACGACAAGACCCAGAGGTCTCTTGATTCACTTAGTGAGCCCCTGTCTCTACCCCTACCTAACCCAAAACTTACCTTCCAGCAGCAGTGGCAGTACAAAGTGGAGGCCTGCTGCTTTTCTTTAGCCTACACTCCAATTATTATCAGGGGGTTTGCCAACACACAAACCCTTGGGAATGGTAGTTTGTCAAGGTTTCTGTGAACCTTTGAGCTGCAAGGCTTTAACCCTAATCCAAGGCCCGAGACATAGTGTTCTACTCTGCACCGCTGATGGAAGAAGCCAAAGAAGGGGCAAAGCCTCAAAATGTTGCTGAAAAATATATTTATTCAATAATAATAGTCCCATCAGAACAATAAAATAATGCCCATTGTGTTTTTGTTGATAACCTTCCTCAGAGTCACAAGACCAAGCTTCTCCTACAAAGACAACGTATCTCCCGTGTGTGGTTATCTGAAATGCTTTGGGCCATTTGTTATTTTATTAGGACTATTATTCATAAATAAATTTTTCAACACCATTCTGAAGCTTTTAGATGCAGCCTACAATTAAATCGGCTGGTAGCTGTGGTGGGCAGGGGTTCCATAGCTGTCAACTTTCCCCCCCTTTTTAAGGGAAATTCCCTTATTCCGAATAGGATTCCTCGCAAGGAAAGGGAAAAGTTGACAGCTATGGTGTTCTGGGGGATGGTGATAATAAAGAAAGAAGACTGTGGTGACTTTCAGTGCCACCCTAACCACGCCTATTCAGGAGTAAGCCCTACTGATTTCAGTGGGGCTTACTCCCAGGTAAGTGGTGGTTAGGACTGCAGCCTTAGCGCTTAGAACTCTCCTGGCTTTTGTTCAGTTGGTAAATTTTGATGCAAAGACAGCTACTGATAACTTGGCACAGAGGCCCTTGAAACATTCAGCCCAATACCATGATTTGATCTACAATATCCCTTGGCTGTTATGCCAGGAGCCATGTTGCCAGGAAATCTGCTTAAAGAGCACAAAAGAATCTTAAACCCATCCACTAGAGCAGGGTCCCCAAACTAAGGCCCAGGGGCCAGATGCGGCCCAATTGCCTTCTCAATCTGGCCTGCGGATGGTCCGGGAATCAGCATGTTTTTACATGAGTAGAATGTGTCCTTTTATTTAAAATGCATCTTTGGGTTATTTGTGGGGCATAGGAATTCGTTCAATTCCCCCCCCCAAAAAAATATATAGTCTGGCCCCCCACAAGGTCTGAGGGACAGTGGAAGTTTGCTGGAAAAGTTTGCTGACCCCTGCACTAGAGCTCTGTATTATGCTTTCAAATTGTTACCAGCGAATCACTGGGATTAAAAAAAAAAAAAAGTCTTACTCTGTTATCCAGAAACGTGTGATGTTAAGTGTGTCGGAAAGAAATATCACACCACTTCATCAGACTTGGTTTACACACTAGTTGCTTAGTATGTGGGTTTAGTGTTAATCTTAGTTCGCATGAAAGAAATCAAGATGTCCTACCGTTCAAACGTTTCCCTTGATTACGAAAACAAAACAAAACAAGCCAAGAGGTTAGCAAATGGGAGAACAGAGTGCCATCTTCTTCAAATATCCAAGCTGGGTTCATTGTTGGGGAATGCTTTCTACGCCAGCACTACAATTTTAATCTGTAAACGCCGCTTTTTAAACTTCTCAGCTTGGGCTCCTCTTCTGGTTTGGGAGTTCAAAACATGCAACCATATACAGTCCTTTGCAATACCCCCATATTTCTTTGCAATGTTGCAGAGGTTCTTGGGGTGCAACCCTTCCTTTAGTTCGCTGTTTCCTAAAAACATCCCTTCCCCATGGAACGGCTTGGGTGATTTATGCAGGTAGGCTGGCTTTGCACTTTTGAGAAAGGACTTGGAATCCCCCCCCCCCAATTCAGCCACACCTATTATTGAGCTCCATAATTATCCTTCTAGTAGCTATACATCCTTTCCTCATTACATAACTTTCTGTTTTATTTTGATTTTGAGAATTCTTTTGTGGTCTTTGGACCAAAATAAAGAATGTATGTATGTAACTTGCTCTGAGCTGCTTCTTTTTTTAAAAAGCTATCGGAGAAAGGCAATATGCAAATATATAACACTTTTGCATTCAAAGCACAAAAGTGATCAGTTCATTGCAGAACTGCTTCCACGAAATCCCCAATCAAATTAAAGAAACGGGCGATAAAAAAAAGAACGAGAAGTGCACATTATTTAAATGGTACAAATTCAGGAAACTCCCCTGGTGGAGGCATTCATGTCCTGTTTCATTCTAGTGTGATATGTTTGCCTCTCTTTTATCACAAAAGGTGAAAAGAAATGCCATATGTTCATTACCATAATACAACTACAGTATTAATGTTTGATAGCCCTGAGTAGGAGCCCCCACCCCCCCCCCCCGCAATAGCATTTGGCTTTGGGACAAAGAGATGGGAGTCCATCTCTTTCTGTATTCATATTTGAATATATACGTTGGATGAATGGGTAATGATTCTGTGGAGTGAGGATTGTGATTCATGTTATAGTTGCATAATATTTTAAGTATATGGAACCATCACATGAATCCCAATTCATGTTATAAACAGTGTACACTGTGTACACATTACTGGCTTAAAACGTAGTTGGGTATTGTAAACTGGTTGATTCATTTAATGGACAACTAACCGAATTGCTGTTTACAGAAAAACAACAGCAGTTCTGAGCTGCTTCAGGAATGGTGTCATCTAATTTGTTGACTCACTGGTCTGGTTTGCACCTAACTCCAAGCCATGGTTTGCTAACTTGATCATCTAAACCCAGCCCAGCAGCTAAACCATGGTTTATTAACCATGAGCCAACTATGCTCATATAAGCCATGGTTTGTTGCTGGTTTACAAACATTGCTTAATGTGTGTACTAAGCCAAGGTGAACCTGCATGAATTTTAGCTAATCATGGGTCGCATATGATATTATTATTTTTCCATACAGCCTTCTTAATCTTAAAGAGCTATTAAAGGTGTTAGATGGTACTAGTGCTTTGCTGTGAGTCTGTTTTAATATTATATATCTTAAAAGGAAAGGGGATAATCAGTAGAATAACTTAATTTTCCACATGGAAACATACATTTAGAAGACATAATAATAATAATAATAATAATAATAATAATAATAATAATAATATCATACCTGTAATTGTGAAGCCACCTAGAGGAATAGCAAAATGGAAAGAGAGAAAAAGGAAGCAGATTAGCATCCATTGCTGCACATCACATGTCCCCTATAAAATCTACCCTAAAGTTCCCTACAGGAAATGCACTCAATTGGATCAGGCAAAAAAGCCAAAACATTTGTGTGTGTGAAAGGTTTATCCTAATTTCCCATGTGTGAAAATGAGAAAATTTCAAAAAGTCCAGTTTTGGTTGAAACATTTTATCACCTGTTCAATTAAGGCCAAGATTAGATGCTACAAAAACCGCAGCCCTACACTCTCCTCTTTGCTATCCTGGTAACTTTTCGGATTACAAAATGTGTGGCATGGCATCACGGTGATGCGATAGTCCCCACCCACAGCTCCACTCCATTAGCTGTTTCTTCTGGCTGGAAGATCACAACACAGCGCGGTCACATCACATGTTTTGTTTTACCTGGTCTTTCTGGCGGAGACAGGTTGACGAAACTCAGGGCTGCTGCTTTAGTGGCTGTTGTGCATCATTGTCATTGCCAGAAAACATCCCAGGAATATATCCTATTTGGAAAATTATTGCTTCTTACATCTTGGTTTCGAAACTTATGGAGAATCCCTAGCACAGAGTACAAGACTTTGCGTGCAGAATCCTCAACAGGGTTTCAGTTGTGTGTTTTACTTCAGCTCCTAGCATCTCTAGTTAAAAACTCCAGCCTGAGATCTTGGGAGTATTACCGGTAGCAGACGGAGCTTCCCAATGGCATGATTCAGTATTAGGCAGCTTCCTGTTTTGAACTCCCACTCCAACACTAAATATGCCTTCTCATTTCAGCCTCAACTGTCCTATTTGCAGAAATAGACAAAGAGGATGGTATGCTATCTGTTACAGATTCTAGTTTTCTCTAAAGCGCTATGCCGAACTTCCTACATTCCTTCACACTCTGTTGTCATGGTGCCTATTCAAGTGAATGAAGCAACTCCTTTAGGGAGTGGTGTGTGTAGGTGAGCTGCACATTTCCTGTACTCGATTAGCTGGGTATGAATAAGTGATCTGATTCCAAAACACTCCACGCATTGGCCCACGAGATACGAACCTGACTCCACAGTATAGCCTTCATGACTGCATTTAGGTTAGCATGCACGTCGTAAGATGCAATTTACTGAACAGGATTGGGAACCCCTAGGTTTATCTTTCAAATGTCCCACCACTATCATTAGGGATTTCATTTAAGAGGAATCTCTCCTGCATGAACACCACTGGAATGAATGGGAATGCTCGAGGGCTCCTACACAGTGCCCACTCATTTCAGCTGAAACCAGGGCATACCTATGAGTTACAAACAACTGTGCGCTTCAAACGCCCAGCACCGCTTTTTAAAACAAGAAGCAGCTTTGGGAAAGGGGGATTTAGAATGAAAAACTGGTGAAAGGAGAGCATACTTAACCTGTATCTGGCTAATGACTTCTCTGTTCCATATAGCGTCCCTCAACAGGATTTCAGTTGTGTGTTTACTTTTGCAAACGTACTGGAATCTCTCATTTCAGCAGAGTCTCATGTACCAAAAGGAATAATTCTTATGGTCACAAAAACCAGTGAGCGTTTCCACTTGAGCAATTTCTGTAATGGGCTGTAATATATTCTCTTAACTGATCCAAAAAACGACTTCCCCCCAAATGGCATATGAAAATCAGTGTCCACCTCCTCCCCCCGCCAAAAAATGGATGTATAGCTTAAAGAAGACCTATTGTGCCATTCTGCAAAGTGAAAGTTAAAGAAAAATAGATCTCTACCCTTCCTTAATGCATCAGAAGAAACCGTGGATAAAATTTGAATCTTGGCCTGTTTAATCTGTGCATCTGCCAAAAGGCTTTCTGGAGATGAGATGTTTCAACCAATTACCATATAATTGACCTAAGATGTCTCATCTTTCCCCATCAGATCTTTAATACCTTGATTTCAGTCTGAGGGCACACTGAATCCAAGGGATTACTTCAAAACCAGCAGATATGGAAAATAAATTTAAGTAAGAAACATGAAATCAATTACTTTCATTTAGTTAAACTGCATTATTAATCTTTTTTTTAAAAAAAGAAATATTTGAGAGTACAAAAATAAAATAATAGAGACAGAACAATCAACTTACATAAAGTACATCGGTTGACTGGAAAAAATGGAAAAGAAATACAAGAAATGGGGTGCTTACCAAGCTCATTCAACAACAGGGCTGTGAAGAAGGCACAGATGGACAAATACAGAAGAAGAAGAAGAAGAAAAGACAATGAGCAATGAAATTAAAGGGAACATCTACAGAAAGGCTCGAGATCCAGAAGGCCAGAAAATGCAGATCTGTAAAGCTGCGGGACATCATTACTACAAAGGAAAAGAGCATGAAAAATAATGGAAGAGAGAAACATTTCATGGGGATGGTCTGTGAAATGGTGGAGGAATATTAAATGCATGGTTATTTAATATATTAGCTGTGACAAACCTTAAAAAAAAAATACATTCGATGCACCCAGTTTTTAGATTCTACTCTTTTGATCCTTATTCGGATCTTGATTCTGTATCAATTTACAGCTCTGCCAAAAGTTTGAGGAAAGAATATGTTCCATTGGATTCCTGTGTGAGTTTGCTTCCTTCTTGGCCTTTTAAAAATTATTTTTAAGAATTATAGGATGGGGAAGAGTGTTTACTACATACGCGTTTATCACATCTGTTCACATGTGTGGGCCTTTTGTGCAATACTACAGCCTCAGAGTGTTTGTTACTGTGTCAGGGAGTCCCTTTGCGCACTGGGAATGTGGCAAAAGGGATAGGGCAAGCAGGGGGTGGGGTGGGGGGAAATGAGGAAGTCCCAAAGTGTGAGCTGAAAGACCCCGAGAGCCTCCTCATGTATATAACATGCATTTCAGCTAGGCTAGAGGACTGACATGGGGCAATGGTGCCCTCATGGTAAGGAGGAGTTCATGCAATACCTTGAAGACTAATTAATGCACTACACTGTGAGCTTCTTCTCACAATGTGTGAAAAATCAGCTGCAAATGTGGTTATGCTGGTTTTAAAGATCATTTCTCACTGTCCTTCCTACAAAATCTTGGCTAGCGTTTCTGTGAAGGGGCTATGGAACTCTAGTCAGGAATTTGTCCTCAGTCCCTTACAAAACAGCAACAACAAAAAAACCCATTCCCAGAGCTCTGGGGGAAGGCCACAAGAGTTTCAAGACTTTAAAACAAGCTTTGCATTGGTAGCAAGGGTGTGAAATAAAACTACGAGTATTTCAACGTTCCGTCTCAGATTGTGCTCAGTGGTGAGCTGCTAAGAAAAATGGGGAGGAAATAATGTGCTCTAATGTTCCTGAAAGCATCCCTGGAGGAAAAGCAAAATGCGTTTAAAAACAACCCTTCAAAAACAGGTTGCTTGGTAGTAATACAACCAACACCCATGTGTGTACAAAGATGTCCACCTATTCCATGGTTGCAGACAGACCATAGTTTTTAAGGAAGTTGAAAGTGGCTTGAAAGAGTCTTTGTTCCCTGTGGTGTACACTACTATGCTGGATGGAACTGATGGGACACCAACTTGGCAAAGGCTGGGGAACATAGACACCTCTTTTGTCCCACTGTTACCTCTAGTCAAATATGCTTTGGCATGTTTCTGAAACAATAAAAAGCCTGCAAAACCTAATTGAGCAGAAGGGAAAGTGAGATGAGCATATAATGCTACAAGCAGTGGTTCCTCCTTTTAAACGAGTCTCCTTCTGAGCAAACAAATTTTTTGTGACTATTAATTGCTCAATAACACATATCATGAGGTTTGAGGAGGGCTCTGGTTTGCTCTGCATTTTGGAGCAAATGTTCCCACTGCACTCCATCTTGAGACTCCAATGTGGATGGGAAGACTGATCTGAGGATTGAGCCATTTAAACAGTGCAGATGCATGCAGGTTGAACCATGCATGCATCTGCACTGTATTTGCAAGGTGGTTCATTTTAACTTTTAACACATTTTAAGTGCTCTTAGAGCAGCTCTGTGGCCTCACAGTAAAGAAAGCCTTTTTAAGATGCTTTCAAGAATTGACTGGGGAATTGTACGGGAAAAACATGGCCATGCCATTTCCATTTATTTATTTATTTCCTCTTAAAGTGCACCCATAAACAGGACAGAAGTGATCCAGTTTTGGGGGGAAATGAAGGCAGCAAGGAATATAAATATGATGATAACATCCATCCTTATTCTAGCATAGGAAAAGAGACTTGTGTGTGAACATCTTTCCACTGCCTTCTTACACAAGTGTGGATCTCTCTCTGTATGGAATGGTTATATTAGAAGTAGATCTGAGTTGGCTTAGGCAGAAGAGCAAGAGACTCTAAATCTGAGGGTCATGGGTTCGAACCCCACTTTGGACCAAAGAGTCCTGCATTGCAGGGGGTTTTGCAGCAGAGGACCCTTCGAACGCTATGATTCTATGATATTTCTAGAGGCTGTCAGCTTTCAAAAAAGGAGGTTGGGCTAGGTGACACAGTGATTACCTTTCAGTTTCATAATTCTTTCTATCATTCAAAGCCCCCTATAGAAAGGGAGGGGCACGGCGGCATCTCTCTGCCAGTCTAGATGCATCTGATGAAGCATTAGAGAAGAACTCACAGATCTACAGGCAGCTTTTCAGAGTCTCCTCGGGAGACCTACTCCACAGTTTGAGTTCTACGGCTGTACTGCTGAATTTTCTGCATCAGTGCTTCTTTTTATCCTGGAAATGCTGAATTGTTATAATTGCAAGTCCACCTTGTTTGATTTCAGGACGTATACACAGTTTGTGGCTATACTATGCAGTGGAGCCATATGTTGTAAATTATTTTCCCTTTGCAAAAGCAAAACAATTTCACTTAACTCCTGTTATATTCAAAGTCTGGACGTTTAAGGTGAGCAGGGCAGGAGAGGGTTCCTTGTAAAATACACCTGTGGCTGATTTTGAGAAACTTTTATGTGACTTAGAGATAAGGGGTGTATAAATGAAACAATATTGTTCTACTTATGATGAAGTGCTGGGTCAGAGGTCATAGCCTTTTCACTTTTCTTAATCATGTTTTGACTATACCTCCAGCTTTACTGGGTAGAAAAGCAAAGGTTCTTTTCCTGCTATACTGGCACCAGGCCAGTATACATAAAAAGACAGTGTCCTGGGTCACTCAAGTGAGATGTGTTTACACTGTGATCCTGTTACAGTTAAATAGATTTCTTAGGATGATATTAATTAGGGCTCCTTCCTGTGTTAGATATCAGCAAGGACAACATGTGTGTACTTGCGCAGTACCCTGTAATGTGGACAAGAGCATACATGTACCAGTACTTGTATTTCTCAACATGCATGGCTTGCAAGAAACTATCAATGGCCCTAGCTCCTAGCCATGCACACACAGAATGAAATGATACATGCTACAGAGCACACACTGTGTTTACAGAGTGCATTCACAAAATATTTAATCCGGCTGCTCTGCACATTATCCAATCCATTCAGGGCAATGTTTCCTTGCAGCTATGACAAAAGCCTTATTGAGGTTGTGCTTTCATTTGGAATTCTGTCTTCATCTTTGAGCACTGGAAGCAGAAAAACACAGAACATTGGCCCCCGAGGAACACTTAAGGCGGAGCAGGAGCATTTTTCAGTGGACACCATTCCTATCCCATAGTGTGGAAGACAAGTGCATTTCCCCTCTGCAGACAGGAGGGGGGAATCATAATGACTGAGAACAGATTCCAGTCTGGGTCAGGAGCAAGTTCAATGTGAAAGAGACCATTAGGATGAAGAATCCTATGTGCCTTTAACCCATAGAAAAGCAACAATTGCAGATGCATCTTAAGAGGGCACTAGCAAGTTCTGGGAGAGTGGGCTCAATAGCTAAGCTCTTCTCTCACTCTTCTCTATCTGTATTTTTTCTCTGCATTGAAAGCAAAGCCAGCTCTAGGGGGCTGGCAAAAAAGCCTATGGTGGTCCCCAGTGCTTTGTTACTTATTATTAAAAAATGTTTAGGGGTACTCTCATTTTCCTACTCATATTGAAATACTGCCCCTCAATGAGGCCAAACATAGATTCACAAAATGTTTAGGGGTATGTGCTAAACTGGTGGTCCCCCTCTCACATCAGTGGCCACTGGTGGGCCTCCCTGTTGGTGATGGTGGGCTGCAATGGGAAGCACTTGCATTCTGAGTAGCACAAGCTGGCTGGCTCCAGCTCAAATTTTAATTTCCTATAATGCCTGAGAATGGGGGCATTATAACTGGGGGAAGTTAAAGGCGCGACTAGAGTCTGCCACTCAGCACTGCTATGAGCACTGAACTGAACTGTTGTTTTTTTAAAAGGTGGGTATAAAGTAGGCATTGGTGGTGCCCTTCCCTGTGACCCTGGCAGCTGCCCAAGGATGCTGGGTATGGATGGGAACAGATTTCAGACCCACCTCTCCCAAGCTGTTGTGTGCTTCCCTGCTTTCTGGGGGGTAACTGACAATGCTAAAAGTAACAGCTTATTTCCCATGGGTTTTTGCTTTTATGTGGACGTTAGCTCCACAAAGAAGCTTAAAAGCATGACACAGATCTTCATTGCTCTCATCTTCCTTCCTTTCCCCCTTTAATCTGCCAGAGTCAGCACTATCACCCAAGCAGTTATGTCTGTTTTTCTTCAGTTATACTTGGGAAAGCTAAATAAGGATTTCCCTTATGATGGCTCGTAAGAACACTTTTTCAGGGAAGTTATGATTTAGGTCACCCAGTCACTGCTCACCTTAACCAGCCAGAAATGGACACTGTTATCTGTAAATTGCAAATCATCACTGTTGGAATGGAAAAGGTCTGCAAGCCAACTGCAATACTGAGCTTCTATTGCTTCATCAAACAGGATGATTCAAGATTGGTTGAAATTTAATCCAAGTAGGTTTGGCTAACGTCCACAATAATTGGATAAATTCTCAGGTGCAATGAATCTTGACATATTTCGAAATTTATCCAGGATTGCACTGTGTGATCCTCATACAATTCATTTACACTGCATGGCTCTGTTGGTTTATTGTATTGCCTGGCAATGCTGTTAATATATATGGGCATCCTATTTAATATTATTCACTCCTGGCAACGCCACAACATGTGGGAACGTGTTACAATCTAGTAAAATAGGTTCACAATGCCAGGAGGAGCCACACCTTCTCAGGGAAGTCTTCCTCACACTTCAGGTTTACTCTCAAATTCTGCTCTTAATGAGGAAACATGTGAGTTGAAACTCACTACTTTGCCTGTTGCAACCTCTGGAAGAGGAGTTAGGGGTAGTCTGAAAGTCTGTTTAAGAATTATCACACTGCATCTTGCCCATTCTCCAAGGAGCTATGGGTGGCATAGATGGAGTTATCCTGTTTTATGCTCACAACAACCTTGCAAGGTAGGTTAGGATGAGAGAGATTTTTGGGGGGTGGGGTTGGATGGATGTGGATATTCCATAATATCCATGATCCCACCCCCTGCACCGTGATCAGTGCCCTGGAACAGACGGACGGAAGAGAAAAGTCTGAGGCATTGTACAGTTAATTCGCTGTGTCTGACTTCAACCCAAAGGCTACCACTACATGTGGTGTGTAATATATAGTTTGGGCCTCATTAAGACGATACTGTGGAAACTGGACCTGTGAGAGTGATACTTGGTTATAACATACTTAATGGTTATCATAAACCCCATGTCCTATTATTTGGATTCTATATTATTCACTTCAAAGGGCCCGTTATATTATTTATTTTTTTATGATGTATTTAAGCGGGACGTAATAAGCAGCAGGAATGTCATCATTTTTATTTCTTTTCTTTTTTTAAAAAAAAGGAAGAGAGAGAGAAACTAAATTAAAACTGCTGAACTTTGACAGAGGCCAGGGGCAAGCTAAGTGGAAGCCAAGTCAGAAAGTTGTGAGAGGAGAGAAACAGGAGGAGGAAGTCCCCAGTTTCTTGTGAGCTGCCTGGGTTTGCTCTCACACCTTTCATTCCTCTTCGGATCCATATTGGTTCCTCAAGCACAAGGAAGAAACAGCACTCTTTCTCATATTCCTCTCGGTCAAGTATTCTAAGGGTAATGTATTTCCTGTGGGGAAACAAGACAAAAGGCAAAACAAATGGTTGGCTTTACACACACACACAAGCACACACATGCTTTTAAGTCTGACCGGTCGAGGTAGCGGCAGTCTGCAATGGCAATGGAGGGGAACACACTGCCACACATCCCTCTTTTATGTATGTAAAAGAGCAGAAAACCTCTGTCCCAGAAACTTCCTTGACTGATTCCGTTTGGTTAAGAACCCCCTCACAAAGTTAGGTTTGCATTCAGGTAGACCCAAGGATGATTTGATTCTAATTACACCAGTGTCAGTATTTTGTCTCAAGCATAAGTCTCTGAATCTCAAGAGGTTAAGACAGTTTATTCAAACAACCTATAAGGTAGATAAGGGTGAGGCATTAGCCCTTTTCAGACGTTCATTCTATGGAGAAGGAATGTGCGTGACAGCAAGAACCTTGGCAGGTTCTCCCCACGACCCATGTGAACACATTAGACTGTCTGAATCCAGCCTTCGTTCACAAAACCTGCTACTCACCCTTTTTGCCCCACACGGGTGTTCATTCTCCAGAGAATGAATGCCTGAAAGGTGTTATAACACCATTTCCTCACAGCCACCAGTTTAGCTTCATGGCAGAACACAGATCTGTCACATAGTACGGTACCCTGGACCTCGGTCAAGAGTAAAAAGGTTTTCGCTTGCCATACCAGTATTGAACATAGGTTAAATACTGGTTGCACTGCTGAACTAAATATAATTTAAATTAACCAGATGCTGCTCTTTCCAAGATTGTGCCTGCGTTTTACAGCAAATGGAAAACTTGAGCTCAGGACACTCTAGCAACGGCCTCTGTGGCCAGTGACTCGGCTCTCTGCCCCTTTACATAGATAATGGAATGTGTGTTTTTGAGACTCCATGAATGGGAATGTGCCAGGCATCCATGAGTGATCAAGTCAGGTGCATACAGGTAGGGCTCAGCCCCACACAGCCGGTCCTTTTCACCTTTCTTTTCACTCATCTCCACCAGACGGGGCTCCCCAATCTCAACGTAGAACGTCTTGTTTTTCTCATACTCCTCATCATCAATTACTTTGATTGATACCACTTTGCTGAAACAGAGAAGGAGAAGGAGAAGAAGAATACAGATTCAAGAGTAAGGTGAGGGAAGTAAAAAAAAGAAAAGAAAAAGAAAAGTAAGGGAGGGAAGTAAAAGAAAAGAGGAAACTGCACAAATTCAAGGAATAAATCAGTGGGTTATTGCACCACGTACTTGAAATGATGGCATTCTATGTTAGTTATATGCAACAGCTCACAAATGTCTCTGCAAAATCCACAACTGCATGGGATAATTTCTTGAAGAACGTAAGAAGAGACCAGCTGAATCAAACCCAAGGCCCATCTAGTCTAGCATCCAATCTCACACGGCATCCTTTTCAACCAGACGCCAATGAGAAGCTCACAAGCAGAACAAGAACACAAAAGCATTCTCCCCACTTGTGATTCCCAGCGGCTACAAAGAGGTATACTGCCTCACACACTGGAGGTAGCCATCGTGGCTGGTACCCATTGATAACTTTACCCTCCATGAATGAGTCTACTCCTCTCCTGAAACCATCATCCTAGTTGGTGGTCATCAACTCCATCTTATGAGGGCGAATGCTATTGCATTCCATAGTGGAAGTCATCTAACTTGTGTGCTCTGCTGTCACTCTAGGGCTTATCTGCACAATAAAACCTACATTGGTTGTGTACCACTTTAGCTGACCTGGCATCTCCCGAGGAACCCTGGGAACTGGAAGGCTGATGGGGATGCTCAAATCTGCATTAGACAGCACTTGCTACTCTCTAAGTTAGGAAGCCATCAGTAGTGTGGTTTTAAAATGTGGGTATGCCCCTGTATTGCCTACTTTTGCTCTGCTTCCTCTTAAGCCATGTTTCCAATGGAGGGGCGTGTAGGATCTGCAAATCTGGATATGGCACCAGGGCACTGCTGCTTCACAGTCACATCATGTGATGTCGGGGAAGGGCAATAGCTCAGTGGCAGGGCACCTGCGTTGCATGTAGAAGGTCTCAGGCTCAGTCCCCAGTATCTCCAGGGAGGCGTGGGAAAGATTTCCCTGTCAGAGAGCAGCTGCCATTGAAATCCAAAGGCCTTGCTCCCAAGTGAACATGTTTAAGATTGCGCTGCTCATTCGGTTTCCCCATGCTAAGTGCAAAAATATTCAGGTTGCACCATAAGAGAGCTGTTTAGCATGACTTACTGCCAGTTAAGCATGCACAGGATTGCAGTCTAAGGCTTGGTATGCCATAGCAGCTTAAAATGCAGAGAGCTCATTCCCCCCACCCCCGTATTTCAAGTCACATTTGCACATTGCTGCACACATCAGACAGAGGGCAGGGATGGTTTCACCCAATGCACATTACCTGTTTGTTTCTCTATACCAGCAACTGCCCCCTCCCTCCCCGAACTCCTATTCATGAAGCTGTCATCTGTGCATCTCAAATGTACACACCCCACTTAACTGTAAAGTGAATGTGGCTTACATTTGCAAATACATTTGCACATAGAACAGCAGGATTTCTCAAGGAACTACAGGACAGGCATGGATTGCGGCTAACACCACAGGTACACAGTTTCAAAGACCAGCGGTGGGAGTGCATTGGACCCAGAGTTAACAGCAATGTGTACAAAGCCTAAGACTCCGCAATCGCCCCTGTAATCCATCCAAAGACAAATGGAACACTGGGGCCCTTTTCATCATGTCCAGCAATATCTTATCTTCCCACCCACATTTCAACATCCGATTTGAAGAAGATAAGTGTTCTGGTGCATGAGAAATCTTACAACTCTGCAGACTGCAGTAGGAGTTTTGCCCTGCTGTTGCTTCTGAATCTGTTTTTTCTTCCTAAGCGAATTGGGTTGTGAAGAATGCAAATAGCTGCAAACTGCTCTTGGGCATCCACTACATTTCTTCAGGCAGGGAAAAGTGGCATGTAAGCGGGAAGGACCACAGCTCAGTAGCAGAGCAACTGCTTGGTGTGAAGAACACCCCAGGTAAGGCTAGGAGAGGCCCTGTTTGAAATGCTGAAGATGGACTAATGAGCTGACTTAGTATAGGGCAGCTTCCTGTGTTCCTAAATTGACCCTCTTCATCAAGAGGATCTAAGCCTAAATTGCTTTATCCACTTTTCTTTTCTTTTTCTTTTTCTACTGAAAAGGAAAATGGAAAATAAGTAGCAATGCCACGGGTGATAATCAGAAATTCTCAGGATAGATTATAGCAGAAAACATTCACTCAGAAAGCCATGCTGTATGAGCCACTAATTTATATATCAATACCCATAAGTAAACATATTCTACTACCCTAAAACTGATCAGTCAATGCATCCATCCACCAGTGTCTCCATCTCCCACACAAACACAGCAATGGCGCTCAAGGTACATCGGCCTTATTTTCCAGTCTGCCAGGGGACACTGCTCTTTCCTTGCTCTCTACCCTGCTGTATCTTATGGTATGTCTGATTCTGCACATTATTAACATGGCGCTTCAGAGCTAAACAGCATGTTATCCCAGGTTTCCACTTCGGCGTCCTTTGACTGTCATTCTAGTCTACTGAACTCTGTGTGTGTTTGTGTGTCCGCAGGGTGGGATGGAGTTTTATAAATGGACGGTGAAAATGGACTTCCTTTCGTTTGATGTGAACACTGAAAACGAGCGTCCCCAGCTACTTCCATAATCAAACTGAAAAGGCCAGGGAGAGAGGATGCAAATGAAGCTGTCCTTGCCAAGAGCTGTTGATATATGCAATGAGGATTTTCAGCACAACGGCCTTTAAAAGAATTAGACTTAACTTCCAACAACCACAAATGTCAAACACTTACCCGAAAAAGTAACCTACTTACAATTGTCTTCCCTTTTAGGCCCCTGCTTTGTATATGTTATGAGGAGTTGTGTGGCAAGTGGGGGGGGATAGCTCAGTTTTAGAATACATGTTTTGTATGCAGAAGATGCTATTGTGGTTGGGAAGCCCCCTTGGCTGAGACACCAGAGAGGTGCTGCCAGCCAGAGTAGACAACACTGGGTTAGAGCAGCTTTGCCTCGGGCAGTTTTCATGTTTATCTTGTTAATTCTTTATGACCGTTTGGGACCAAACTGTGTGGGCTAATACAACCCTTTGAACACACAGGATGCTGTGGCTCATCCACTATTTTCAAACAAATATAATTTGCACTGTTTTCCATCCTGTAGTGATACACAGGAATGGGGGAGCTTAGGGCTGCCTTAGGGTTTTCGGTAGTGACGGAATCAGGCTACAAAAGGCATTTGACAAAGTAAATATGACCTGCTATTTCTAGATGCTTGAAACTGGTCTTGGATGTTTTTAAGCGTCTGTAGAAATGAATAAAACCGCAAAAAAGAGAAGATGGATGTCACAAAATCTGTGCATGAAATCATCTAGTCTGGCCATTCAGTGTTGGCTATAAAAAGATACACCTCAACAAGCTTTCATAGGAAACTATTTATCTATGGCTTTTCACAGTCTGGAAATGCAAAGGGATGTTTGAGAATGGCAGGGAGGCAAGTTCGAAGAATACTTATTTGGTCCTCATAGCTGTCATTTGTTGTTCTTTTTCAAAGAGAAAATTCAATTATATTTATGTCTGATGCCTTAACAGAGAAGCTTGACCTATCCTCGCACCTTCTTATCTTGAACCACCATCCTAGCACATTCCATCTGTTATGGGAGAATTTATCAATGTAATAAAGGAAAATAAAAAGATGGAAAAGCTGCGTACAGAAGAAGCTCAACTGCAGCAAACCCCATATACAGTAAGACCTGTATAACCTGTAGTTCAAACAAGTGACTCTTTCTTGACATAACAGTTTTCCAAAATATACCATTTCTCCCACCTTATGCATAAAAGCGATTCAATTTATAGAGAAGGATGGAGGTGTTTATCTCATCAAATGAACTCTGCGGCTTGCAAGGATTTCTTGCCATTAAACACACACACACACACACACACACACACACACACACACACTGCAAATGTCCCACTGTCTCAACTATACTGCCCTGCCCCTTCTTCATTATCAAAATATTTTTATTTCTGTTACATCCAGTGTGTGTCGTTGTGGCTGGTGCATATGACTTCACTCAGATACTTCCCATCTCAATGTTCCTCTCTTTCCAGCACAATGCATCACATTTATTAAGGTGCAAATGTGCAAAAGGCTCGTTTTAGAAAAACAAACCAGATGAAAAACCTAATCAAGCAAATCTTGGAGGAAGGAGTGTATAGCGACAGAAATCCTGTAAATCAGGCCTCAACAACCTAGTGCCTTTTGGGACTCAAACAACCATCAGCCTCAGCCAGCACAGCTATGCTGCTTGCTGCTGATGGGAGCTGTGGCCCAAATCATCTGGAGGGCACCAGGTTGGTGAAGACTGCTGCAAAGACAGTGAAATCAAATGGCACAAGAGATTTGGTGCAGAAGGCTTATATGTTTTCATGAAATATTATATTGCATAAGATGGGAGACTGTCGGCTTGAGCTATCTCGGTTTGTTTAATTTATTCTTTTTTTAATAGGCTTGCATGCTATGGTGCACTCTGAAGCTGTTGTCTACCTGTTGGGCCTACCTATCTTTTGAATGGTGAATGTACCACCCTTCACCATAGGTTTACCTTATGAACAAAATAATACACAACAAATAATGAACATTAGAACATGGTAACACAGCGAAAACAGTGGTCAAAACAGCAGCAGCCAAACCTACAGTATCTATAAGGAAGCACAAGGAAAGCTGGGATAAAAACCCAAAATCTGAGAGATGTAGCCTTGGCAGGTCTTTTGTGGTTTTTTGTTGCTGTTGTGACTATCTTTCTATTCTGTTGAGGACTGCAGAAAGCAGGTAGGCATTAATGGATAGAGTATCAAACTTGATTACCTTTGGTTCTATGAAATCGGCCAACGTAGTGTGACTCCCTTCCCATCTACTTTTGAATTTCACCAGAAAGTGCTTTGCTAAGGTTGTTATCAGCACTGCATTCTTCTCTCTTTTCATAATTTAGATCCAACAGCAAAGAATGCATTGTTGGAGAAGCACAAGCACACACAGAGAGATGTGCTTCCTCATACT
The DNA here is from genome assembly GCF_009819535.1 of Lacerta agilis. Classification (NCBI taxonomy): domain Eukaryota; kingdom Metazoa; phylum Chordata; class Lepidosauria; order Squamata; family Lacertidae; genus Lacerta; species Lacerta agilis. The sequence goes on along the minus strand of NC_046314.1, from coordinate 103,001,739 downwards.
AAGCCAAAAGCCTATTATGTTTGCCCTTCATGCTTACAATAAAACTCATTTACTCCAAGCAAAAGATAGCTATGAAAAGTTACAAGGCTGTGACATGGCTGTGTGATTGGTTCCCCATGCCCCATGAATATTTGCAATAGTTTGTTCCATTAATGATCGCTACAGCAATCATTTTATACCAAGGCTGGGGACATTTTGCAGAGGCAGGAAGCTAAACTGAAATAACGAGAATTCTTGGGTGGGGGACAATCTGCCCTCCAACTCTGATTTCTACTGCACAAACAGACTCCTTCAGTTTCAGATATAGGGCTCTACAGGTAAGCAGTCAGGCGCAGGTAAGCCCGAAAGACGCAGGGCTCCGTTGTCAGTGATGGTTAACTCTTTATTCAAGGAAATTGCATATAACTCAGCAACACTTCCCAGTAGGTCTTTCCCCTATGGAGCATTTGCCAGGACAGAAGGTGCCTGTTTTCCATCCCTTCTAAGGCTCCTCCTCTCCCAGATGTTTCCCAAGCAGTCTCAAACTGCATCTGCCCACCTCTGGCCTCTGTTCCACCCTCCTCATTATCCTGTGCGTTCTTGGAGACAAGGGGGGAGAGGAGCTCATCACAGCAGGAGAAGGAGATTCCCTGGAGCAGCCTTTTGATGCCCCTCCTCTGCTTCAGCCTCGGAGTCTGAATTGCTCCCTGTCCCAGGTTCCTCCTGCTCACTGAACCCTGTTGTCCTTTCAGTATCCAAACCCTCCTCCTCCCTCTGACCTCTCCTCAGTGTCCCACCGCCAATCCCTAGGCTCTGAACCTTCCTCCTCTGGAGATTCCCTTGGGCGTTCCCTGGCTGTGACCTCCCACCACTCCTTGTTGCCCAGCCAGTCCCTGAAAATCACATGCAAAATCTAAAGAGGGGTATTAGCATTAAAGCATGGAAATACCTCTCTCACACTCCCACACCTTTGGAAAACAACTTGCTTTTCTTTATGAACGAACTGTGTGATCTTGCCCGCAGTTTGCCATTTCTGTTTGTTGGCTAGTTTATTGCATTTATATAATACATTTTTCCCCTCCAAGGAGCTCAAGGTGGCATACGTGGCTCTACCCATCCCCCACTCATTTAATTCTCACACCAACCCTGTGAGTTGGTTGAGAGGCAGAGAATGGCCCAAGGTCAGCCAGCGAGTCTCATGGCAGACTGAGGATTTGAACCCTGATCTCCCAAGTCCTAGTCTAGGTTAGAGTATGTTGTGCAGATGCCTGATTATCGTCTTCCAAAGCAACTACTCTATTCTGAACTTAAAAAATGGAAAGCATAATGTCGGTGATCAACAAAAGAGGTTTAAAAACTCTCTCAAGGCAAATCTTTAAAAATGTAGTATAAACACCGACAACTGGAAAACACTGGCCTGCGAGCTCTCCAGTTGGAGAACAGCCTTTACCAAAGGTGTCATGGGCTTTGAAGACACTCAAACTCAGGACGAAAGGGAGAAACATGCTAAGAGGATAGTATGCTTGGCAAACCCTCACCATGATCAACTCCCACCTGGAAACCTATGACTCCAATGTGGAACGATGTGTGGACCCAGAATTGGCCTCCACAATCACTTACGGACCCACTGTTAAAACCGTGTTTATGGAACACAATCTTACTCAGCTACGAGTGATCACCAAAGAAAGAAAAATCCCCATTCTACCATGAAACTCATTGGCTGACCTTGGGCTAGCCACTGCCTCTCAGCCTAACCTATGTCACAGGGTATGGTAATAGTCTTTCCAATTAATAATTGCTACAACAATCATTTTATACCTGGACTGGGTACATTTTGCAGAGGCGGGAGGCCAAATTCTAATAACTATCATTCTTGGAGTGGTGGAACTCTAATCTCCAGCTCTATATTCTACTGCACAAACAGACTCCTTCAGGGGTGGCTCTATGGATGCAACTGCTGCATAGTATCACTTTATTAAAATGAAGGAGAAAAAAGGAGAAGGTGCTATGTTATTAAAACTAACGACAAATGCCAGTATAGCCAAAGAGGTAAAGGAGGCACACGAAGCTAAACATTCTCTTATCTACGCAGCTACAGCCAACACATGGCACCAAATTATGTTTCCAGGCAACTGTGGACTGCTAATTAGGAGTAAGAATGAGAAAGCCAATATAACACAACCCTTCCACATTTTTTTTATAAAAAAACACAAAAGAAGATTTCTGTGGAAATGTGTAATAATTCCCTGCCTCCTCATTTTTACTACAAACAGACATAGATGCAAAGCTGACAGCAGCAACTCAGACCTAGACGTTTGTGCCAGCAATCTGCTTCCAAAAACCAAACATACCTTTGACGATTCTATAATGTCATTATTTCAGATGGCCTCCTGAAGCTGTTGATGTGCCCTTTCCCCAAACAATTATTTGCTGGCATAGCTGGAGAGAAATGAACGTCATTTCCAGAGAGCCAAAGTTAATTTGGATCACTGCCTGCACAAGCTTCCCACTTGAATCTCAAGTAAACAAGTCTTCTAATGGTAGGACTAGTCTTGGTCCCTCGTTCTGAATGCACAGGCAGCACTAACAGGCTGGCCAGATAGGGAAGAAGGCTTTGTCGATATGTGTAGCTATTGTCTGTATTCTAGCATGCTCTTAGACCGCTTTTAGCATCTAATGATTGGAGGCCAAACCAGAACATGAGGTGGAGAGGAAGTGAGAGAAAGCAGTCAACACCAGAGGCCTTATTCCATTAGCACTTTCCGCTGAAAGGCAATGAAAACAATTTGTCTCCTTACCCTGCAATCCTCTCTTAGACTGCAAAGCAAATTGAGAGGATGATTACTCTCTTTCACTTAACTACGGGGTTGCGGCTAACCTCAACAGCACATGTCAGCAAAAGCGTGGCCAACCAGGGCTTATGCAAACTCTATCGTTTTACAGCATAGTGCTTCACTTGCGCTCTTAACATAGTTGGTGACGCGTTGACGGTTTAACGCTTGCCTTGTGCGATTCTTGCTTTTGCAAGAGTATTTGGTGTCATGGAGGGAGGGCTGTAAAAGTTGCAAACCACTCTCAGTCAATATTGCCCCCCAAGTATATGGCCCATAGTGGCTCCCTGGGCACAGATTTGCCAATGCTATTCAGCAGTTTGAGTCTGGAGTGCCCAAATCCAAGCCCAGGTTCCCCCATCCTACTTCTTAACAGGTGGTCAAATCTGAGACCTCTGAGCTGTTTGGTGCTACGCATAGAATTCCCACTAAAGTGCAGTGAATGGCAGGCACTTTCCCTGAGTGTTTGATCCATATATGCAGCACAACAGTAGTCTCCCATGATTCCAAATTCATCAGGGGATGTGCAAGCTTCCACATGTGCCCTTGCTGAGTAGGGTAAGGTTACCAGATTTTTTCCCCAAAGAATCCGGGGACACTTTTCAACTTCCTATTAAACAGATGGATTTTGTCAGGGGACTGATTTGTAAATCTGGGAACTGTCCCTGGGAAACGGGGACGTCTGGTAACCTTAGAGTAGAGGAGACTATTTTTCATCATTCAGGGAGCATGAATTCTGGTGCACAATTATCCATGCCTGGTTTAAAGTCACTAGGACCACTGTACATGTAACCAAGTGCAGGAGAAATCTCATAACAATTTTCAGGTGCAAAGTGCTTCATGACCTTCATTGCCCTTGTGCTTGTTAACTGCCCAAAGAGTTAAAAATGGGGGGGGGATCAGTGCCCCCATTGATACAGTGAAAATCAGGAGGAAGACTAGCATCAGCTTCAGTGGTGCAAACAATAGCGATTCTGAAGCAACTTCATTTTGGTAGGAAAGGACAAGTAAACCGGCCCTGCACCTCTTGCCAATGCAATGCTGGTTCTGGACCTATTGCACTACTGCAAATCTATACCTAGTGAATTTAATTATGTAGTTGGTTTGTGACTTTTGCCTACGAATCCTATGCTGGCTCTAAATCGTTTACATCACTGCAAATTTTCACCTAATAAACATAATTATATACTGTAGTTGGTTTCTGGTTCTTGCGATGGGGATTTATCATATCTGTATCACACCTGTTTTCTAAGGAACAATATCTGTTCTCTTCTTTATCTACACAACATCCCTAGGTGAGGTAGGTTAGACTAAGAGATAGTAACTGGCCCAAGATCACCAAATGACCTTTATGGTTGAACATGGATTTGAATTTAAGTCCTCCTTGCTTGAAGTCCAGCACTCTATCAGCTATACCACTTTGGTTTGCCGTTCAGCAGCAATGGCATGGGTTACTTGTGTTCCACTTGTTTTCTGAGGTACAAAAAGTACTTCCACTTCAGTTGGAGGCATCACAACCTTGCAAAGGAGAGGAAGGAACCTGTTATACATAGCTGCTCACAACAGGAGGACCAGTCAGAGCAAAGGTTATGTCTGATCACTCAGGGACAATGCAAGTAAGGTGGTGGTTAAACCCATCTCCTAAATAATCCATTTAACCCTAAAGATGCTCATCACCAAAAATTGCTTTTAAGTGATGCAGGTATGCATTCTGCCTCGAGAAGGAGCTAACATGACAATCCATGACAAGGATACAAACAATTACCTTTTATATATTTCCCAGCACAAGTGATATTTTATCGAGTTTAGATTATGATTTTAACATACGAAATGAAATTATAACCCTCTTCCAGAATCCTAATTTGGCAACTTTCAGAGAAAAGTGTTTTGAACACACACACGTCTGGCTATTTTACAGATAACACACTACAGTCATTTAGGGGAATGTTTTTCCATTCCAGGTGTTAAAATGCAATTTTAACAGTCACCTGCTCTACCTAAATCTTGCATATAATTTTCCAAGCTCTTATTTCACCCAGAGTAAATGTCAATGTCACCTTTCTCTTTGCTTCCCTGTTCAGTCAGGTAAGTCAGAATGCCAAACAGGAATTGATAATGTTTTTATTACAACATACTGAATATGCCATGAGGGGAATTGTTTTCTTGGTTATGGTTTTTAAGTCTGAAAACAGAAGACTATGAATAATTGATTGTTCATGCGTAATTCACAGAATATATTTGACGAATGGTTATTGTTACCCAAAAAGGAATTGTATAATCACTGGAGAGGAATCACCCATCTGTTCCAACTACATTTCAACCTCTGTGATACATGCTTAAGACTTCCTACTAATAATAAGGAATAATGTTGAATGTTATTGAACTGCACAAATAAAGTGGATAATTTGGTGAGAGCTAATCCGGTAATATCACTGTTTGCACTTGATCAAACATGACTCTTAAGCGGAAAGCTACATCTTACACTGCAACTGTGTACCAAAGCACAGATTGGCTCTTTTTCTGTTTGAAGTAGTCTTGAGAAGGTGTTTTTCACTGGAGAAGGCAGAAGTAGGGGAAGGGAGAGTTTAATATTCCTGTGCTACCTCTTCTGCTGTTAAATTCTGGCCAGCTGTTTTTATCTCTCAAGAGGTTTGGAAATCTGTTTACAATGGTACAGAACACTAGAATTGAGGGCATCTACAGCCCTACAGTTGGCTTACTCTTAGGGCTAGGTAGTGAAATGAGTGTGCTTCTTTCTCCTAGCTTTAAAATGTGCAAGATTCCAGAATCATTGTGAACTTCTTCCTTTCAGCCAATTTTTCTTACTTGAGCTGGCCAATTCTGAAAGAGTGGTTCTAAAAAAACACCCCTGCCTTCATTTCATGACGTGATACATGGAAATAGGATCAAGCTGCATTAAAGGGCTAAGAAATTATCTCCTCCCTGGGAGCACAGCCCTTAGCTATTGGCTTGCAATCCACAAAGAGAAATACCTGGCAGAGAAATGAAGACAGTAAATCACAATGAGATTTAATTCTCTGCTCCAGGGCCTGTTTGATGGAGCTCCATACGGTCTTATAATACTTAGGAGTATGCCAGCTCTCTGGAGTGGGCTGTGTTATCTGAAGAATGAAAACATCACTCGTAGCAGGAATTATGGGATCCTCATGAGAGCCCTACCCAATTGTGCATTGCTCTTTCAAATTGGATGCCCTGCCCTCTACTGTTTGCCCTTCCCAGTGTGGTGTAGTGGTTAAGAGCGGTAGACTCGTAATCTGGGGAACCGGGTTCGCGTCTCCGCTCCTCCACATGCAGCTGCTGGGTGACCTTGGGCTAGTCACACTTCTTTGAAGTCTCTCAGCCCCACTCACCTCACAGAGTGTTTGTTGTGGAGGAGGAAGGGAAAGGAGAATGTTAGCCACTTTGAGACTCCTTAGGGTAGTGATAAAGCGAGATATCAAATCCAAACTCTTCATCTTCTTCCCCACTCTCAAAGAACAGTGGTGCCGAAATATATGAAAAATTGGCATGCCCACCAACAAACATTAGATATAACACATCAGCTAGAATTTAATAGTCAGTCTATAATGACTTCTATGAAAAATTTATTGCATGTCATGTTATCTAGTAGCAGCATTGACAAGAAACGAGTAAGGGAATTTTGATTACTGTCACTAATGCAAAAACGCAGGTTGGCTGTGCAACAAATGCCACAGCCTTATCACTAACACAGTAACATGGAGGCAGGCTTTTTCATTGGTGGCACCAGTGTTGTGGTCCATGAGAAGCCCATCAGTATTGGCATTCTGCTGGCTCTCCAAGAAACACCTCGAGCTTGTAACTTTCAGATCTAATGTTTTAATTGTTCTTTTAACTGTTTTAATTGTTATGCTTTTCAATGAGCTTGTTGTATCGTATATTTTAATGTTTTGATGAAATTTTCTTATTGTGTATTTTCATCATGTATGGCTATTTTATAATTGATTTCCTACTTAGAAACCATTTTGGCATGCAAGTAGTAAATGCTACTACTGCTACTACTACACTCAGACCCCAACAGGAATCATATTGTTCAGGATTCCTCTCAGCACGCCAGCCAGCCAGCCAATAATGCCTTCTTCTGGGTTACTACAAACTGTTAGGAGTTCAAGTAAGTGAAATCAATATCCTCTATTTTCCATTTTTCATTTCCAGCTGACATTCAACATTCAATGGCTCCTGATGGAAAGTGAGCATGCTCAATCCTCATTGGCCTGTTCGTGTGTGGGTTTTGCTACCCTTTGGTGGCTTAAAAAATATTTTTGGTACTTCTGCAAACCATGCCAGTTCCCCCCTCTTGCTTCTGTTGTGACCTGCCCCTGCTGCCCCAGGGGCACTGAATTCCCTATCAAAAGAGTTATGCCCCTGCAAGAATGAGAGAGTGCCGCCACCACTTGTGATGCTGTGGCTAATCTACAGAGCAGGGAGTTGTGTCCTATTGTGCGTCTTAGGGAATATGGAAACAAAGAGGCTGGGTGTTTAACACAGACAACAGCCAGAGCTTATTGATGTACCAGCTCACAGTTCCCAAGAGCAAAAATGGACTGCCAGCGTTTTTCTTTGAGGTTCCTCACATCTCCAAATCCAATTCACAAGTTGTGATGAATCTGCAAGTATTTCTCCCCTGTGGACACTTGCCTACTGAGTTGCTATAGGGTAGCGACTGGTGGTGAGCTAGAGATTCCCTTTCAAATCCCAGGCCTGCCATGAATCCACTACTAGGTCAATACATTTTGTCACCTGAGACAAACCACAAAACGGCGTCCCCCTCCTCCAGGGAAGAAGGGGTGAGTGAAGATCTACATTGGGAACAAGGAGGAGAATTGAATCAACCTTACCTGACAGCTGAAGTGGCAGCCAAAGGACATTGCAGGGGGAGAAAGGGCCTGCTCTGAATCATGCTAGGTGAGTGCAGAGCCCAAGAAACCCCAGAGGGCAGCCCCAGTCATTTCTTCCCTAGGGATGGGAGGAGACCAGCAGCGACTCCTAATGCCCAGAGGGGGCTGCTGAGAAGGCAGTACTATAGGCGGCTGCTGAGGAGGTGTCAGATCTGGCAGCAGCAGATGCTTTCATTGGAGGCAGATCTGCCCCCCCCCCCGTGGAACCTGCCTCCCGAGGCAGTCGCCTCACCTTGCCTCATGGGTGGGCCAGCCCTGTACTAGGTGGCTTTGGGGTGCATTAGACCAGTGTTTTTCAACCTTTTTTGGGCAAGGGCACACTTGTTTTATGAAAAAAATCACGAGGCACACCACCATTAGAAAATGTTTAAAAATTTAACTCTGTGCCTATATTGACTATATATAAAGTAATTCTCTTGAATAGGAATCAAATAAACACAATTTTTCCCACGGCATACCAGGCAACATCTCACGGCACACTGGTTGAAAAACACTGCATTAGACATTACAAGAAATGCAAAGTTTGTGTCGTGATATTTCTTCTTCTCCCCCCCCTGCCCACATAATAGCAAACACAGATTGTGTGGGCCAAGCTGAAAGCGGGCCGACTGAGAAGCAAAAAGGAGATGTCATCATTCTCAGGGAGCCCCAAGGTTTTCAGAAGTATGAAAAGTAAGCTTTTGAAGAACACATTAAATAGCGCCCCCCATAAAAAAACCTGCCCCGAAACGACTTAGCATGAAAGGGATTTTCTTTTCTTTTTGGGAGGGGGGAGAAATGGAAAACTGGGGGAGGAATAGAAGCCACATCTGCACCATAAATTAAAAGCACTATTAGACCACTTTTGGTGTCTTCCTCCAGACAATCCCGGGAATTGTTGTGTGTTAAGGGAGCTGAGAGTTGTTAGGAGACACCCCCCCCCCATTCCCCTCACAGAGCTACAATTCCCAGGGTGGTTTAAAAACCAGTCCCTCTTCTGTAGCTCTGCGAGAGGAATGTTGGTTATCCAAACAATTCTCAGCACCCTTAAATTACAGATAATTTGTTCTCAAAAGTGAGGTGGCAAATTAACTGTGTGTGCAGGTGTGATGATACTTGCATGTCCTCCCTAGAAAACAGACACGCTTATATCCTTATGCAAAGGGTTTAGAGGCAATGTCACATTTGAAGCGTAATTATGGGTTGATGGGCTTTGTTCACTCAGTATGGTGCACATTCCCCTTGGTAAGACAGCAAAAGAGGACATTGCTCCAATTGGCACCTCTTATGGCTTGTTTACAAAACAAAGATTTAGAAGTTGTCGTTTGAGGATTAGCAACCCCTGCCCGCACAGACAAGGAATTCATGGGCATTTCAGCAAAAAATCCCATTGTGGTCTCGGCTCACTCGCAGTTTCTGCAACTCCAAACTGACAATGAACGCATGAAGCATGCTGCTTTGCTGGGGGTTGTTTATTTTTTTTAAACTAACATCAAAACTCTGAATCATCACTGGAAGGCGTACACACAGCAGAGATGTTGTTGTCTTGGCATAACAGGCCATGTCGATTGTGTGTGCTGCAATTCTCTGGGTGGGCCCTCGACCTGTCCATAGCAGACAATGGTGGTCAGTTTCTCAGGGTGTGGAGAGGAACTGGCAGTCTCTCAGCTGCGGGAAACATGGCATAGCCCATGCGGGAGGCAGTCCAGATCTGCTCCAAGACAATGGCCAGCCACATTTTCCTGCTACAGGTATGCTGGACACCTATTGGCCAGCATGAATGGCTTTGCTGACTGGTTCTCTATCCTAAGCCCTAATGAGGTGGAACCTCCATACCTGCCAGAACATACAGTGCCAGATATTGGGCAGATGGCATGATTTGGGGCAAAATGAACCAAATCCAGTACCTTTGTTGGTCTTAATCTGGACCATGGGTTGGAGGTTCCCCTGAGCTGGTATAGCTGGTTTTGCAGCTCACAGCACAGGAATGGTACATTTAAAAGCTGCCTTTGTGTTCTGATTTAGTACATGTGCTGGCATGGGTGCATATGTACCAGATGCTTTTCTTTAACAAATAACTAACCACCACATTGGGGCTTGGTGCTACTGAATGCAAAAAATTGATATTTATGATGCAACAAAGCACCGTGTGCACAGACAGAAAAGCTGTTTGTTAGGATGAAGGTTGAAGCTGCCTGAAGCAAGTGTGAGGAAGAACAGCACAAGAATAAAAGAGAAAAGACAGAAGGAACAAAAGGAGAGAAATGTCAGTTTCCTATACTGATACTAGTCATATCTATTCATTTCCCAGTTTGAGAGAGCAGCAACTGGCTGGGAGGCACCTTGCCTATCCTGAAATTAACCCCTGACTGGGTGGGGGTGAGGGGAACCAGCTTTGGGGACCTTTTGAGAGGACATACCATGATAAGCGGGGAAAGGTTAAACAGCCTGTGCATACCCATTATTCCTGACTGCAGCTGTTTTTAATTTAAAAACTGTATTTCCAGGGAAAATTACATGGAACACTATTCAACATATAGTTTGGCCTTCTCATGTGAATCTGATCCCCGACTGTACCACTTCAGATAGTAGCTGGCAGTTCACGTGACATGCAATAATAATAATTTTTTTTTTATATAAAAAAAATCCCTGCACACAAAAAGCTAGCACGTGGTGAAGAGTTCTCTCAGATGTGCTAGCTTTCTGTGAACAGGGGTTTTTTTGTACAAAGCTAAGCTCACGAGTGATGCAGCCCACGCACAGATTTGCCTCTTCAGTGAGAGCTAGGTATCGGTGAATGGGGAAGTAAAACAAGTAAGAAAGTGAAGTTAATATTTAGTGATAAATGGCCACTGCAAAGTGTATCTCTATGGGCAGATTCATGCATGAGTCAGAAGGTATTTATGTGAAGGACGGCAAGGCCTGACACATTGTATATGAAGGCTAGTGGAGGGAATAGCCAAAAGAGTTTTCTTCTGGGTTTTGTTTGCATTTAAAAGCAAACCTGTCCCCTGCCTTTCCCATTTCTCCTTATTTAGCTGCCTTGCAACCTTCACTTCCAGGGCTCAGATAGTTTTTGCCATGCAAGCATCGTATCTGTAACCTGTTACAGGATGTGGTGTCCAGAGAACACAATATTGTTGCCAGTAGTAGAGAGGGACAAATCTGTCAATTTTGGTTTCTCTCTGTTCCTCAATGATTCCAGTCTTTATTTCAATTCTTTACATTTCCACATCACTTTGTGAAGATTTTTAAAGTCCTCATGAAAAACCACCTGCATTTTAGTGCAAATCCTCCCCAGATATACACTTTTGCATGCTATTTTCACGAATATATGCACTTTTGTGGACTCTCCGTATGCATTTTTGAACACATTACTTGGCTAGAGAGAACAGGACAGCAAGATTTGGAGAAATGCATGTTTCGGAGGACGTCTTGTGATTTGTTTTGGAAAGCATAAATTGGATAGGCTGGTCCTTAAATGCAAACTGAACTGCAGTTCTTCCCCCATGAGTGGGAGAGCTTAAAACCCATTCCTGCCTTTGGTCCCCTGTAGTTACTACATCTGAATTAAAGGTCATACATATTATAAATCTGGCAGAACTTCATCATTCGATTTCTTGACTTCAAACATTTTTCAGATTCCACAACTGTATTTTGAAGGAAATAGGTCTTTTTTCCCCCTCCCCACTTTTTTATATATGAAACCAAGTGAATGCATTTTAATGTCACACAGGATGTGGCGGTGTAATTGTGGACTTTGCCACTTTAGAATTCAGGCAGCCCACTGGGAAAGAAAGTATGTTCAAATTTATAAGGAGTGGGAAGAGAAAGATGTAGTCTTTGCTATAAGAGCAGCAGCAATGCACGATAAATTCCTCAAAGCTTTACAAAAACAAGAAGATTAAGATGCATGCTATATTCTGAAGTAGGTATGTAAGTAAACTCAAAATAGGGAAGCTTCTTATAGCATGCTATCCGCTACTAACAAAACTTGAATTAGTACTAAAGTGCCCATGATGGAGACTGATCGACAACTGACTTTTTACTAGCTGTAAAAACTTGCAGGTGTTGTTCATCCGTAAGATGAAAGTGAAAAGAAAGCATATGTCAGGCACATTTCAGATCTACCAGTGCTTTAAACATTTCCTACGGAATCATCAGTACTAAGTATAGTAAGTTCAACGGTGCATTCCTCCCCCCCCCCCGGACAGTAGTAGGGAGAAGCTGCATCTGTTGGATGTCTACCTGACAAGCGGTTATAGCAACTTAAAGCATTTCAGAGAAATGGTGGCAGCCCTGAGCAGTCCTTTAGTAGCAACTTGGATGGCAGGTGAAAATCAAACAGGTCCACCTTCTTTCCATCACCATACCCGTCTCCAAGCCTGAAAAACGTACGGTTGTCTGGAAGAGAGCAGTAGCAAACCACCTCGAACACTCTTAAAATGCCATGTTTTTCTCCACCCCTAAACAACCTTCCCCTAAGTGTCTCTCTAAGAGGGTCGAACCAAGGTAGCGGCATTTCATCCTGTGAATGTTTAACGCATCACTATCAATCTTGTGCAGCTGTATGAAAAATGAAGCTGAAATCTTTCAGAAGGAGCACGGTGAACAGCATTCTTTTTCTTTTTTTCCTTTTTAAAGAAGATCGCTTTTTGAAAAATGGTTCTTTGTTCCTGAATAAGTAATAAAGTGAAGCTGACTAAGTGAGTCAGTGGAGGGTTTGGGGTGCTGGTTGGAAAAACGCCCTAGAGAGGCACACTAGTAAAATACTCCGCTTAGGATTGACTAAGTGCTGTGCTGTTTCTTTGAATAATTAACACCACCTAACGAATTCTGCCAACTCCATTTAGAGGTAAGTCTCAGTGCAAACTTTACATTATGGCATGCATAACTTTTGCGCGGTTTCTACAAAGTGCACTGTACACACCTCACAGGCGGGCAGTCAAACGCTCTAAAATCAGAGAGCCCACAATTTTAGGAGCCTTGGGGGGGGGGTTGCTCCATATTAGTCAGACTAGTTGTCCTCCTAGGGCAGCACTGTCTGCTCTGACTGGCAGCATCTCTCTGAGATCTCCAAGCAGATGCCTTTCCAATCACCTGCTGCCTTCACTGTAGATGCCAGGGATTGAACCTGGGGGCTTCTGTATGCAAACCACATCCACTACCACCGAGCCTACAATCCTAGCCTCACAGCATTGCTAAGCAACGTTTCTCTGTATGCCACCATTTCTGCCCAAGATTTCCTCTCTCTCTCTCTCTCTCTCTCTCTCTCTCTCTCTCTCTCTCTCACACACACACACACACAGAGTGCAAAGATTCTTTTTTTATTTTCCAAGCATCTAAGTGAATTTCCAGACTGTTGCTATTTTCCAGGTAAAAGTCAACCACAAGCCAGCAAATTAAGGCTGCACAGCTAAAGTGGATTTGGTGCTGCTGGGCACAGCAAACCCTCACCAATACCTCCCCTGCTTTTTGCAGTAAGGTGAGGTTGCAAACAAATCAAAATGAGCGCTCGATCAACCGTCAGCATACTTCCTGACAACCTTGTGAAAACAAACCAGGATGAATGCTCAAGAAGCTGCTGGTCTGGAAGTGCTAAGTCTGAGGAAGGGTTCCGTACACCTCAACTCAACTGCTTAATATATTTCTTTTTTATGGTAAGAGGTATAAGAATATTACAATGAAATAAAAAGCTCGCTTCTAGCATTTTTAAACCAATACGGGCATCGTCTGCCTGTGAAACGATGGTACTGTGAAAAGGAACCTTCCAGTTCAGTGTGGTTTCTTGCAGGTAGATCATGAGATGGGAAAAAACGTAACTCCAGCTATGTTTAGCCCAGGATCTCATTTACTCTGGATTTCCTGTCTTGCTTGTGTGTACTGGCTTCAATTCTGAAGGCTTGACTATCTGGCAAACAAATGCATTGGGTGACAATGGAAAAACCTACTCATTCAAGTCACCTGTGTAAAAATGTGCTTTCTGGACTAAGGGTAGATGCATTCCTTGAAACTAATAGTCATTTTGTTGACATATATTAGTTTGGGGGTGTGCACACAACCACAAGATTTGCCTTTTATCTATATCTGTGGCATCTGGAAGTTCTGGATCTACTCTGTGTAATTCCAATTCGACTCATTATACAGCTCCACATCTGATCTCCTAAAACTTCAAAACGCAGCAATAGAGAAAAGAAAAGTAAATTTATTGTTTGCTGGCAGCAAGCAGTGGCTCAGAGGATACTTCCAAAAGCTGAGCGCCTCACCATGGTTGCCCAGAGGCTTATATACTTTATTTTTGGCTGACATACATGAAGCATCACATATTCATTAGCTAACTGTTAAACCACATCCTTCCTCACTCCTTTTAAGGTTAACTTCCCCCTTTCTTACATAAGCTCAATCATCCTTTCATGGCCTTCACTGTTGTTCTGATCGGACTTTATTGGTTCTTCTAAGCAACATCCCCTCAACATCAAAAAAACTAAGATCATGGCCACTGGTCCCATCACCTCCTGGCAAATAGAAGGGGAAGAAATGGAGGCAGTGAGAGATTTCACTTTCTTGGGTTCCATGATCACTGCAGATGGTGACAGCAGTCACGAAATTAGAAGACGCCTGCTTCTTGGGAGAAAAGCAATGACAAACCTAGACAGCATCTTAAAAAGCAAAGACATCACCTTGCCGACAAAGGTCCGTATAGTTAAAGCTATGGTTTTCCCAGTAGTAATGTACGGAAGTGAGAATTGATGCTTTTGAATTATGGTGCTGGAGGAGACTCTTGAGAGTCCCATGGACTGCAAGAAGATCAAACCTATCCATTCTCAAAGAAATCAGCCCTGAGTACTCACTAGAAGGACAGATCCTGAAGTTGAGGCTCCAGTACTTTGGCCACCTCATGAGAAGAGAAGAATCCCTAGAAAAGACCCTGATGTTGGGAAAGATGGAGGGCACAAGGAGAAGGGGACGACAGAGGATGAGATGGTTGGACAGTGTTCTCGAAGCTACTAACATGAGTTTGGCCAAACTGCAAGAGGCAGTGAAGGATAGGCATGCCTGGCGTGCTCTGGTCCATGGGGTCACGAAGAGTCGGACACGACTGAACGACTGAACAACAACAAAGCAACATCCCACAGATAAGAATAAAGAGATTTTTGCCGTCACTGGTTAGTACAAAGAGAATAGTCTTCTAGCAACTGTCCATGGCCATGGAGAGGGCAACAACATCTTGTAGCTGCAATTGTGTACGTGACAAACTGTTTCTCACAATATGGGGTTTCTCAGAATCATGGGGGCCACTGCTACAATTTTACCTTTGCTATTAAAAAAATGGGAAAAGCTAGTTTTTTTCTTGCTGCCACCCCATCTCAAGTACCCTTAGGGGCTCCACTCTGGATTTGTGCAGAGTTTACTCTGTAGCCTTTTCTCTCTCCTGAAGATATCCTGCAAGGCAGCAGGGGTTTAGGAATAGAGTTTTAAATGGGCTACCTTCCCAGGTTGACAAGCTCCATCTGCCCATCCATTCCCTCTACATCACATGCAGAAAGTGCCTTCTTGACCATTGGAACCCACTATTGGTCCTGTCTGCTCAATCTGCTGGAGCCTGTCTTTGCATGCATGACGTCCCTAACTCACTGAGGGTTTGAGACCCATTGGCTACCCTCAGCTGGTTTAGCTGGCCAGTTGAAGCTGTTCCCGGGGTGTGTGGCAGCCGTCACATGCTGACAGCTTCTGGGAGTCACAGGTGAGAGCTGAAAGTACTCCAGAAGTAGCACGTGCCCCATCACGAAAGGTACTACCCCTGCCCCTACACCCCATAAACTCAGAAGTAAGTCCCTCCGAATTCAAATGGGCTTACTCCCAGATAAGCGGTGTTAGAATCGCAGCCTTAATCTGCTTCCCACTGTGGATTTCTAAAACCAAAGGACCCCAATGTTCATTATTGTTCTTTTCACATGGAAACAAGCTGGAGTGTTTCTACTTACTCAAAGTATGTGGCTGTCCCAAGCCTGCTGATATTTCTTCTCCCTTGTATGTGTGTGTGGATAGTACCATAAGGAGTAGCACTCGGAGAGCTGAGTCTACTATTAGTACATTTGGCTGGCTTGGGGGCTCTTTTTAGGACCGAAAAGCAGGTTATAAATACATTTACCCAAAAAAAGTCGATGAGGATAAATAACAGCAATTTTCTCTACTCATTTGGCTGTCAGTGCCTTTTTGTTTTGTTTTGTTCAGAAGCTTGTGTCTGGACCTAAGTTTCTAAAAAAAATAAAAATCAATAATATATTACAGACACAAATAATTGCTTCAACTTAATTTCAAAAACAAGCCACATATATATGGAGGGGTGGGTGGGGAAGGAAAAAAAAAGATTCTTTCAAACCAAATCTGGCTAATTCTTGTTTTTCCCACTTGAGATTCTCCGAGGAGCATATTCTGAGGAGGTAAAACATGCTTTTGCAGACACCAGAACATTTGTCTGGAGACTGGTGATGTGCCTTAGTGAATTATAATTCAAAATAGAACAACAAGCAGAGCCTCTAATTATAATCATAGTAGAAATAAAGAGGGGGAGTTGTGGAGAGGGGAGAGCAGAATGCTCCTGGCGTTTTTCTTGTTAGGCCTAATGGTCAGGAGAGAAGAAATGACTCAGGCCATCAGTAATGGCGTAAGGGGATCTCTGTGTCTCCATCCTTGCACTTTCCAGGGCCATTGAGGCAGACAGGTGCCAACCGCCTTCAGTACCAGCAGCTGATAGGAAATGTAGGAAAAGCTTAATCAATCTACAAATGCCTACACTGCAAAACTGTCCTGGCAATTGGCAGTAATTGGCTGCCACAGAGCAGGGCAAGCGATGAGGCTTGTACCTGGCAGGAGCTAGCGGGTCTTTCTCTGGCTTAAGCGGGTATGAAGACAGCCTAAAACCTTTCGAAATAAAGGGGATTTTAAAACAACAACAACTCAATGGATGGTTAAGGAAGGAACGAGACTCAATGGGCTCATACAAACGCTAAAGGTGCCCACTTACCTGGAGTAAGCTCCACTGAACTCAATGGCACCTACACCTGAGTAGACATACATAGAGTTGCATTCCTAATGAGCTAGGCAGTCCCAACCAACTGGAAGGGTTGGGAAAAAAAATATTTCAGATCTCAAGCCTTGGGAACCTAACCTGTGTGTTTACATGAAAAAAGCTCTCACTCGTAAATCTGTGGTATTGCCAATACAGATTAAAACATTCGTAGAATCAAGTGGTTTTTCTAGGAGTTATTGTTGTTGTTGTTGTTGATGTTGTTGTTCTGTAAAGATGTCCGAGGGCAGGACAGGGTGCAGAGGGAGGCACTTCAGGCCCCGGACCCGAAAGAGAGCAGGAAGAAGGGACAGACGCTGCAACAGCTTCGCAGCAGATGCCCAGTCCCACTGTAGTGAGCTCCCATCCTCCAAGGTCATGGTGGGCTTTACATGCAGCTGAACAGAAAGCCCAAATGGGGGCCCCTCCCAGCCAGACTTGGAAGTCATCCAGAGGAGGAGATTTATGCGGAGGGGCCAAGAGCCAGCCTTGGCAACATCGCCACTGGGCTCAGCCATGACTGCGTTCTCTATACTTGTATAGTCGTACCTTGGAATGTTTTGGCTCCCGAACGCCGCAAACCCGGAAGTGAGTGTTCCGGTTTGTGAACGTTCTTTGGAAGCCGAATGTCCGACGTGGCTTCCGATTCAGTGCAGGAAGCTTCTGCAGCCAATTGGAAGCCGTGCCTTGGTTATCAAACATTTTGGAAGTCGAACGGACTCCCGGAATGGATTCCGTTCGGCTTCCAAGGTACGACTGTACTATTTTACTGACTAAACCGCTGACTTTACTTTCAGTCTCTGAGTCTCTTTTCTGACCTGCCGATGGCCCAGCCCTGACACAAGCCTACCTTCTGGTCTAATTTGAACAGAAGGAGGGGACTCTGTGATCATATGCATGCTTACTTAATGCCACTCCTCATGTCCCTTCCCACCATCAGAAATGCCCCCAGACACAACCCCTTGCCAACCTAAGTGTTCCCTTGACTACACCTTTAGACCTTGCACCTGTGATTTAAACATTATTTTTCCATTGGAAGGAGCGTGAGGTACCTATTTGAAACCGAGCTGGACGGCGAGGTGGAGGGAACCGCTTATCTGGAAAATAACAATTTGGGAAATGGATGTGTTCTAGGGCTGAGACAGGTACACGCATCCTTTTGGAGGTGGAAGATGTTTAGCTGAGTCAAAAAACCAAAACAAAAACACCGCAGAGTTAAATGGTTTAGTTTTGAGTTATCTGAAAGACCATTTAAACCCATACTTCACATTTTCAGAAAAGCCTTGAAAACCCACTTGTTCTCCAGTGGCACACTCGTAAGTGATATTTCATCTCATTACTGAGCTCCTTTGGCTGGCAAGACTTGTTAAAACAGTGCTCTATTTCTGGCCTAGAGATATGCATTTACTATTGCTAAAAATGTAGTTATAGTGGAAAATTGGTGTTTATTTCATCTCACTGCTGTTTAAAGTTGCGTTTTTATTTCTGTGCAAGCCACCTTGAGTAAGTTATGCTCATAAAGGAGGCGGCTAGGGGGAAACAAGGGCACCAAGAGAATAGAAAAAAAGATGAATGTTGTCTCAAAATGTTTTCTACCTGGTCAAACTGCTATTTTTAGCATGCAAATCAAAACTGGTGAATGTTCACCATAGCCTGAATACAGGAAAAGGGAACCTGTGGCTAACCAACATGGCTAAAGGTTAAGGGTCCAGTGTGGTTGTCATGGTTAGAGTGTCAGATTAGGACCTGCGAGACTCCGCCACGAAGCTCACTGGGCGAGCTTTCAGCCTAGCCTGCCTCACAGGGTTGTTGAGAGGATAAAATGAAGGTGAGGGAGAACTATGTAAACAACCTCGTGCCTCTTGGGGGAAAGTTGGGATAAAAATGCAATAATAAAAATAAAGGATGATGGGAGTTGCAGTCCAACAGCCTTAATATGTTTCCCCGCCTCTTTCACTGCAGCTTTGAGACCAGTTCTCTTGCTCTTTGCAGAATCAAGCCTCCAGCTGATGATCACTGACACTCTTGTGTTGTCATGCTTTGACTTTAAAGGCCTGTCATTTCTGAATGCCATAATCAACTGTGACAATTTATTTTCCACAGCTCGTTGGTTCAAAGGGTCTTTCTGGGACATTTAGTTTATTGCACTGCCATATAATTGAAAATTATCTGACACCTGCAATTTTTGGAAACCAGGACGTAAAGAGTATGAAGAGTTTAATATTTAATTTGCCAATAGGAGAGGTTTTATTCAGCAGCTAATAGCCACATCTTGCCACCATTAGCCAATGTTAGGTTTCATCCCCAGCAGCAACTAGTTTCACTGAAAGAGATACCACTTTGCTGGATGATTAGAGCTGGCATATCTCGGCCAAATGGGAAGCAGCTGGGAAGACAAGGAGTCTCTAATTAGCAGGCCAAGTTTCCCTTTTGCCCTATAGCCCAGTGAAAGAAAGCAACGATGAAAAATTAAAGGGGAATGTTTATGTATGAAAATAAAATTAGCCTGGGAAACCGAAAACTCAAATGGGCCAAAATGCAGAATTTGGAATGGAACAAAATAGAAAATTCTTTCCAGTAGCACCTTAGAGACCAACTGAGTTTGTTCTTGGTATGAGCTTTCGTGTGCATGCACACTTCTTCAGATACACTGAAACATAAGTTTGGAATGGAAGATGGAGCAAGCTTGTTTTCTCCTGCTCCAGAGGGTAGGACTTGAACCAGTGGCTTCAAGTTCCACAAAATGAGATTCCAACTAGCCATACGGAAAAACCTTCTGACCGTAAGAGATGTACAACAGTGGGATAGTCTCCCTTGGGAAGTTGTGGACTCTCCTTCCTTTGAGGTTTTTAGTCAGAGGTTGGATGGCCATCTGCCATGGATGCTTTACTTGAGATTCCTGCATTGCAGGGGGTGGACTGGATGACCCTCAGGGTCCCTTCCAACGCTGCAATTATACGATTTTATGACGCCTACCTCCAAACGTCCCTGGGCGCACCAGCCATACTTGTTCCTCCCAACAACCTTTCCACATGGAGCAGCAGCGCACAGCTAAAAGTGCTTAGAGTCACTTGCATGACTGGGAATGCTGGTAACCCCCCTTCAGAGCTTCAGACTGTGGAAGGATTGGGGAGGGCAGGGCCAGTACCAACACCAACATGCACATTTCCACCCCAAACCCCTTCAAGTGCACAAATAGGGCTTTGAGCAATGGGGTTTAAGCAGCGTGGGATTGCAGTTTGGGGATCCATCTACCGTATGCACATCAAAGGCATACAACTGATTTTGGGAAAACCACTTTGCTCCTGTGTGGAGCTATGGATGCACTTTGCCGCTGTTTCCACCAAGAGTTGCGCTTATAAAAAATAATGGCTGCAACCTTTCAAGCAAAAAGAAGCTAACCCTGTTTTGTGCACCTGTCACGGTTGTCATGGCGACAACCCTCCAACACGGGCAACCATTCTATTATTGAAATGGGTGTCATTCCCGTGATGGATTCTTTTATGAAAGGGTGCCAGGAGAGGAGAGGGAATTGTACGCATGTGTTTGTGTTTGTGTGGGAGGTTTACAAATTATTTATCAAAGTTTCCCAAGTTAAAGAAATGAAATCACATGGCAGAAGCCTTCGTGTAAAAATAACAATCTTGCCCAGGGAAGGCTGAAAAGCGGCTGTTTAGGGTTGTAGCAGCTTGCCTGAGCCGAACTCAAAAGATGACTTAAGTCAGGCTCTTTGCCTGCTGAGTGCAACGTCTGCATCTTTTCCAAGTGGTCATTTATGCACCAACTAAAAAGAGGACAAGAGAGAAATCGCTTTGCATGAAATTTGCATAGGCTAATTTAGGTGCGTAGGTACAAATTTAGAAATAATTACTGTATTTAGACGGAAATGCAATGGCAGCATTTGCATGAGGTGATAAGGCAAACTATGGCTTAGCATGAAATTGCTGATTCTTTGCTCCTCCCCAGTCCTTTTAACTCACTGGAGCACACAGAGGTGAGCTTCTCTCTGAAAGGTAGCCCAAGCCCATTCACATGGTCCTGGAAAGCTAAAGCTTACTGTGATGGGCAAACAGGGTCTGTGACTCCAGCCAAGAAAAGAAAGGAAGAAGGAAATGTTGAAGTATTAAATGGGCTAGTGAGAATCTTTGGTCTTCATCATGGAAGAGATGCTTCTTTGAAACATGTTTATACGGTGTTTGCAATTTTTTGGGAAAAAATACTGGGATGTATAAATATTACTGTAGGGAAAGCTACCTACTTGTAACTGGAACTATGGAAGGCACCACATTGAGCCGCATGAAATGGAAGTCCATCAACCTCACCAAGAAACTTGCACAGGTACAGACTGACATCTTTCTGAATAAATGCAAGAACCTGAACATTATACCTAAGGGTCTTAGAATTAAGAACCCTCTACAATCCACTTATCCTACTGAATAGGTATCTGAAGAAGTGTGCATGCACATGAAAGCTCATACCAAGAACAAACTTAGTTGGTCTCTAAGGTGCTACTGGAAGGAATTTTTTGTTTGTTTGTTTGTTTGTTTTGACTGTGGGGAAAAGGGTTTAAAATTTCAGAAGATAACATCTTCTTAAACGATATACTTAATATATGAGGCTTGACAAGTGGTCAACATAAATAGATTATTTGTGCCCTTTGTGCCCTTGTAAATATATTGACATGAATACATTGGAAGGACAAAAATATGGTCCCCTCTCATCAATGGATAGATGACATGACAACTCTTACAACCCATGAAAGGTTCGCTTTCAGTCAAGGATTATGCTTGGACAGATTTAATGATATTTGAAACGTATTTATCAGAACCATAGTGACCCATGAACCAACGTATATTTGAGGGAAACAGTAAGTTTATCCATTTATATATATACTACATATTTCTGTAACCTTAATTATATTTTATTGTTATTTTGTTATTCCTGGTTTCCTCTGCCTTTAAAAATGTTTTAATGTATCTTTTTCTCTTTCTCTTCCCCTATTCTTTCTTTTTCTGTTTTTACTTTAACTCACTGTAATATTCTCGATAAAATATAAATAAATATCATGGAAGAGATGAGAGGTTTAGGCATCAAGATGTGATAAACCCACTTCTGCTGAGGCCTGTTTAGCTGGGCCTTTGAGGGCAAAGGTAACAATTCAGGGAGGAAAGAGAGGCCCAGAAAAATCTATAACTGCCCACATGATGTGAGTGGTTGTAAAGCAAAAAGGGCAGATTCCTCCTAATCTTCAAATTGTACATATATCTAAAGTGGGAATTTGAATCGGCATTAAATAAACGCATTAAATAAAGTGTGAACAGGTCCACAGTGATGGTGTGTACAGAAAAAACATCAGTTGCAGGAATAATGCCCTGGGGGTTAAATTTAGCCCTGAACTTTAACATATCATTGCTAACAGAGAATGATAGGAATAAGGACTGAGAACCAAAGCAGCAATTATATATATAAGGCAGCCTCTACTGTCCGTTTCCACGGCGACTCTTTAAACAGAGTTAAACAAAATAATGTTAATGTGGAAAACCGCTTGAGTGCTTTGTGACATGTTTCTGTTTGGATGAGCAAAATACTGAAAGGGGACGGATCCTTTCAGACTCACTCATCTTAGCTCTAGGCCACAGCACCATAAAACTAACACCAATTACCTAGTCTGAAGGAAATAAGTGATATTTAAAGCACAGGGAACAAATCCCACAGAAAGCTATTTCATCCTCAAGGTTTAAAAATATCACCTAAGGGGTGATAGATGTTAAAAATGACACCTTTTATTATGTCGGAGGCCAAATCCCATTAAGGATGCCTTCACAAATCCCCTTAGTTGGTCCCCCCCATTTTTTCTTTACAAATCCCACCAGGTTCAACTACAGAATCTTATATTGCAGCTTTGATAAACTGAAGTCCAAGTAAATCTCTAAAGACTTAGTTCAGGCACCAAGGAAGAGAGAAATTATGTGTTCTGTGCCGCCTCAAAGTGGGGCCTTTCTAAAGGAACAGACACACAGTTTGAGGTAATTCCCACCTCTGTAATATCAAACTTACTAGATGTTTAAAAGAAAATGTAGAACCACCTTTTAGGGAAATCAATTCGCTTGTGAACTGTTACCAAGCAGAGTTTAGTTATCAACACCTACTTCATGTTTCCTAAAAAGTTGTGCAAATCTGATCACTCAGCCATGTTCAACTAGTATTATTTACACTGTTGTTTTGTGCTTACAACCACATTTATGCTTTGTACGATTTTCACATGTAAAGGCAAATCTATTTTCATTTAGGGTTCTACTTATGCTTGTGGCCATGATCATTTGTAAGGTTAAGTGTGGAGAGATAGGATCTTGTGTGCTAGACGATTTCTCTCTCTCCTTCTTGACCCTGCTGCTCTTTTCTGCATAACTCTGTCTTGTCTCAGCCCCAAGTGTCACAAACAGAAAGTAGCAAAAAAAATTCAAATGCCCATGCCTGAAGTAAGATAGGCTGAGTTATGGACTGATGGTTACTAGGCAGACTAGAACAGCTGAGTTTCATCAGATGACAAGGAAGTGCCTAAATTGTGATAAGCAAAAGGTAGAGATTTATATATGAGAAACCATCACAGTTGGTTCCTCATTTACACAGAACCCCCCCCCCCCCTTTAACTTAACGTATCTGTTAGCGGGAGTGAATCAGCTCATGCTTATATTCAGATTATTTAATAGTTACACAACTATAATTTAAAAGAAACTTAGCATATGCATTTTTTTGGGGGGGGGGAATCTAACACATTCCTCTCATCCCCACCATGTCAATGTTTTCATCTTCCCCCAACTTCAGAGTGAATTACTTGCTGAGAGAAGATAGCAGCAACTGATGTTTGCATGAAGAGTGATGCCATCAAAGAGGAAATATGGGGTTGAAGAACATAAATAAAGTCTCTGTTTAACATGGACAGGTTTTTTGGGGTGTGCTTTCGAACTGCTAGGTTGGCAGGAGCAGGGACCGAGCAACGGGAGCTCACCCTGTCGCGGGGATTCGAACCGCCAACCTTCTGATCGGCAAGCGCAAGAGGCTCAGTGGTTTAGACCACAGCCCCACCCGCGTCCCCATATTACTCCCTGTGGGCACATGGATTTCAACTTGTTGCCGCAAGAACGGCAAGCTCATTAAAAGAATATTGACACCCTTCCTCATTAGCTCACACTGTGTGTATACGGCTAATGAAAGGCTGCAATAAATGCTTTTCCAGCACTGTAAACTGTTATGTGTCCTCTGCATGCTCATATATGTGAGCAGACAGACAGACAGACTGTGGCCATTTACCAAGAGAACAGATGGCATTTTGTAGAACTGTTTGGATCATTGTGTGCCTTAAGCTACAGAAAACCAGTGCTCGCTTCGCCCCTCCTTTCGCCTGTATATGGCTGGATCAACACTTCATGAAACAATTCACAAGCTCTTGTTTACCTGATCCCCTCCAGATGTTGCTGGGCTGGGGCTGATGGGAGCTGTAGTTCAGCAACACCTGGAGGATGCCAGGTTGGCAAAGGCTGCAACAACGCAAACTGAAACACAATTATCCTTTGAAATCCACACTTCTCCACATTTTGCAACTCAGTTCTCCAACCAAAGCATTTGTGCAAAGAAGTTTGCATTAGGGGGAAGTGCACAAAATGCACGTATTAGCATACAAATATTAGGGAAATGTGTTGTCAAAAGTGTGCATAATGGGCAAAACTGCATAGAAGGATGCGTATGTTTGGAGAGATGTTCATGAACTATTTTTAGTGGATAAAAAAAGAAAGAAAGAGGCAGAATGGGGTAAAGCATTGTCTCCATGTCATTCACCCTGTTCTCTTAATAAGAGAAGAGCCAGTGTGGTGTAGTGGTTAAGAGCGGTAGACTCCTAATCTGGGGAACCGGGTTCACGTCTCCGCTCTTCCACATGCAGCTGCTGGGTGACCTTGGGCTAGTCACACTTCTTTGAAGTCTCTCAGCCCCACTCACCTCACAGAGTGTTTGTTATGGGGGGGGGAGGGAAAGGAGAATGTTAGCCGCTTTGAGACTCCTTCGGGTAGTGAAAAGCGGGATATCAAATCCAAACTCTTCTTCTTAGAATGGCAATGGCGCTCACCTGAGATGTGCCGGAGCTGAGCACCAGTGAGCTCCTGCTGAAAAAAAGCCTTGGCTGTTGTCATTTAAATTATTCATATACTGTTAGTAAAAAGAGGCATGGCAGAAAAGAAGGGAGTCATAATTCAGGGATGGAAGGCATGGCTGGTGCTTCTTATGTTCTTAGGTTGATAGGCTACAAAGACAGAACCTTTTCAGCTGTGGCCCCACATGTGTGGAATTACCTCCCTCTGAGACCTCCTCTGCTTGGCTCTGCCTCTGCAGCCTTTAACTGGA
Organism: Lacerta agilis; assembly: GCF_009819535.1. Lineage (NCBI taxonomy): Eukaryota > Metazoa > Chordata > Lepidosauria > Squamata > Lacertidae > Lacerta > Lacerta agilis. The sequence goes on along the minus strand of NC_046314.1, from coordinate 102,976,546 downwards.
CCCTAAGGACTTCTTTAAAAAAATCCTGCTAAACTTTTTATTAATTTTTTTGCTAGCCCCCTGCTTTTTCTGATTTTATTTGCTGCTATTTTTATCACATTCTTTTAAATGTTTTTACTGTAAGAGTTGAAATATAGTAATTGGATAAACCACTTAAATTGAAATTATGGGGCTTCGTAGCAGCCTCACCACAATTATATTGTGTCCATAATTATTGCAGATCCTCTATCTTTGGACTCTCCCATTGCCTGCTTTTGTTTTGCAGCCATTGCAGTGCTTCTATTATGCTGTGTGTAAGACCCAAATAAAGTAGAGAGGAAACTGATTAATTAGATCAAGGAAACAATAAAAACAATTATGTACAAAATCACTCTAAAATGCACCAAGTGGAATTAATCCCCAGAGAGAGGCAACTTTCTTCAATTGCTCTCAGTTCAAGTTAAATGAGGTTCTGTGGTTAAATGCACACGCGTGCAATTTTTTTTTGGTTTTGTTTGGAGACAAAAAGTTTTTCTCCCCCCCTTTAATCTCCCCCCCCCATATGCATCATGGAAACAAAGAAAAGTTAAGTTTTTTTTGGGGGGGGGGGGAAACAGAGCAATGACACAGAGAGGTGAAGCAGCAAAACAAAAACACACGGAAGAAAATATTATTCAGTGGTCACTCTTCAGTGCCCAGTAGAAAACTATGTGTTCCGTTAAATGTGCAGTTTTTGCCAAAATCAGGAGACACATGTCTACACCCATCTCACATCTTGTAGAATAAGGACAGGGCAATCTATGGCCTGCCAGATATTGCTGGACTACAACTACCATCAGTCCCAGCCAGCATGACCTAATCGTGAGGAATGATGGGAGCTGTAGTCCAGTGACATCTGCAGGGCAGCAAAGGTCTACTCCAAGCTAGGCTGGTCAGATGGCAAAGAAAGGAGGAAGCTTCTACCATTTAATAGTTTCAGCAGAGCTTCTTATATTTGCAACTGAGAGAATTCCCTGTTCTACACAGCTATTAAAGGTACAGGAGACCTTTGTGATGCAGGTTTTAGGAGCAATGGGTAGAATAATAGAATTGGAGAAAGTCTTGTAGACCACCAAGTCCATCTTCAGTAGAGGGAATCCACAGTTACAGCATTCCCAGGCTGCAGACGGCTGTCCAAGTTTATGTTCAAATACCTCCCATGATGGAAAACTCCCCACCCCTCCACTTAAATGACTCATGAAGGGCACCTACCTAATTTCTCCTATTAGATTTATAGTGAAGAGCAGATTGAGAGAGATTCCTCCCTGTGGGATGCAGCCTCTCAACCTTCTGCCAATTATAACTATGTCTTATTAAGCTGAATGAACTGCCACAGACATTTACAACTAGATTCTACTCTTCCCACAATTCATGTCCAGGGTGGAGAACCTGTTGCCATTGGCTTATTTTCATGAATCTCTTGGTCTGGTTTTAAAACCCCACCCACTTTGGACTCCAGCTCTGTTCACTTTTGGCTCTGCCCCTGCCTACCGCCAACATACAGGCAGCTACCAACAAATTACTCTCAAGGGAATCCGGACTTAAACAGAAAAAAATGATTTCCTTAGTCCCATTAATTAAATGAGTTCAATCTATTAATTTATTGATTAATCCATGCAAGTTACAGGGAACCAGGCAAAGGGCCTGGTTTGTTGGGGTTTTTTAAGGGCTAGATGCCCACCAACCCACAGACTACAGGAAGCCTTGCAGGAGAGCGCCAATATTGGGTCCCAGTCACCATCAGTAGAAGCCACTTGCTGGCTTCTGATTAGGATGTACTTCAGTACCATAGCTGCCAGCCTTCCTTTTTCTTGTATTGGGAAACGGCGCTGGAATAAGGGAATTTCCCGCAAAAAAGGGAAAGTTGACAGCTATGTTCAGTACCCCAGAGAGGTTCCTTCAGGAGATGAATGCAATGTATAGTCTCTGATTGCATCCCCACACTCTGGTACAAAGCTATAGCTTCATGGAGGAGTCTGGCTGGGAGAAAAGCATATTGGAGTGGGGGGTGGCAAGAGCAGCCCCATAATTTTTTAACCTTTCTGAAAGCTCTTCCCCACAGAGATCAAGCTGTCGCCCCTTGGAGCTCTACAGGGTTCTATCCCATACACAGAGTGATTTGGAGCTGAAAGAGAGCCCTTAAGGAACTCATGTATTCAAATCATTGCTCTAAGAAAGATTCTTATGACACATAATTTGAAAGGAACAATCAGAAAAAAACTACAATTGAAGCCACTCAGTGCCATGCTGTGTGCCCACAACAGAAGACAAATAGCTCAGCAAATCCCTTGTGATAGCTGCAGAGCAATCAAGCGAGAAAGACAAAAATTGGGCCTTGAGAAATGGCCAGAAATTAGGTTATTAAAAGCCTTAATCAAAGCTGTTGGAACACTGCACAGTAAGAAAAGAGACCTTGCAACATCCTGCAACGACAAATAGCCCAAAGATCATTAGCGCTCTCCACAGGCCCTGCTTCAACTCCTTTAGTGCTTATTTCTGAACTCATTCTTCAATTTCTTCCACAGTTGTATATTATTTACTTCAGAGCAATGCAGAGAGAAATCACTGTATGGAGTCCTTGACAAAGTTCTCCACTTTGTTGTGATAGTTCGTGATATGTCATTTTTAATTTGATCTAGGGGTGACCAGGCCACAATGTTGTGAATCTAGATTTTACCTTTCAGTCATCCGGCACACTGAAATATGAGGCAGCCGTTCGTTTGACTGCCCATTGCTCCCCTTAGTGCTATCTGCCTCTTGGTGAAGAATAGTCAGGAGACTCTTCCAGTGTACTTAGAGATGTAAGCAACCATGTTGGCTCGGGCTGATTGGAATTGCAATCCAAAAGGATACCAGGTTGAGGAAAGCTGTTTTAAGGTTGTCACCTGGCAAGTCTAATTTGGCCTGTGTATGCCCAAGCCTGGCATAAGATCAGTTATGGTGGAGTCTGGAGGAAGGTGGCCAGTTGGGGGCTTGGGGCAGAGTATTCCCACTTCAGCACCTTATATCCTCTCACAGATCAGAAAGAAAGAGTGGCCAGAAAGGTTCAGGACCTTGGACAGGTCCAAGGGAAGGGAAGCTTGTTCAGACAAGGGCTGGTTGCTGACTCAGCTCTTATTCCCTAGCCTGACTATCCCTGTCAGGCTCCACCCTCTTAATGGGAGAGGATGGAGATTCTTAAAGGGACGGGCCCCTGGCTTGGAGCCTGGCATCTCTCCATTGCCCTTTGCCACACATGCTGCTTGCAGCGGTGAGCAGATTTGGCAGATGAGGCCAATGCAAGCAAGGGCGCTGCTTCCCTGGTAGTGTGTGGCTTGGTTTCAATATTCAGAGGTCTCCAGTTCCAATGACGACCCCTGGTTTCTGGTCTCAGGCTCAATGTCAGGGCACAGGTGTGGTGCTTCTGGGGATAGTCATATATACTCGTCTGTGGGTAGTGATATTTACACTTAATTGCATTTGCCATTTTGCTTCCCGTTCACTCTGTTTGAAGAGGGCTTTTTGGACCTCTCCACAATCTCTTTTTGTTTTAACATGATATGCTAAAAACTGAATGTCAAGTGTTCACAGGAAATAATGAGTTTATATTTGGTATGATATATTATGTAATATATTGTTATTGTGTTTTGCTTAAGGATTATTCTTGCACTCTCAATCATCATCATCGCCTCCAGCACTGCAGTGTTGTGCTGCTCGTTGTGTTCTTGTTTTTGTTGTTCTTGCTAATAATTTTTGTTTTAGTGATCAGATCACTGTTGTTCTTTTATTTGCTTTTATATTTGCAACCCACTTGTGAGCATGTCCTTTGTGGAGGGCTTTTTTCAAAAAGCCACGGAGAAGCTATTGAGAAGAATAGTCATGGAGAAGAATAGTTATGCATTTAAATTAATTTGTGTTGTTCAGAAAATTACTCTCTTTCTCTGCTAGCTGTGTCATGTGGTACTGCTCCTACAGACCGAGTGGGTAATCGGAAAAAAAATTCAAGCAACTGGAAAGTAATGAATAATGGCCAGCAGAATTAGAAAACATGTTTGCTTCCAGAAGGGCTGTCTTTAAAACAAGCACATTACATGCTCAAATCTGAGAACATTTCAAGATTCACAATCAGTTTAATTGGATACCTGCTGGCAAGGTAAATGCCTTTTTATCATCAACAGCAGCAAATGCAACTTCACAAATCACTGCCAAATGAAACCAAATATTTGACAACAAATAAGAAGGCCTTACTCTTTACTATTCAGTTTTGGATTAACGTTGATTGTAAGAGTGTTGTAATAGTTCAAAATGATTATCGCACCCAAGTCTCTTTAACGTATCTCCCACAAACAACACAATACTGAGGTTTTGTTTCCAAACTAGGAATGGGTAACTAGCCCCAATGGTTATTTTCTACCTCCACAGCTAGAGGCAATATGCCTCTATAAACCAGTTGCTGTTAAGTTCCGGTCCTGCTTTTGGGCTTCCTGTAGGCATCTAGTTGGCCATTGTGAGAAAAGGATGCTGGACTAGATGGGTCATTGACATGATCCAGCAGGCTCCTAATGTTCTTACAATTGGCTGGTGTTACGTATCAGCCCTCCACCAAACAGCTTCAGGTAACTGGTTAGTCCAACTAATTTGAATTTTAGACCCACTACCAGGTTTGAGAGGGCCTTGGGCAAGTTACCCTCTGCTCCTCCATGAAGTCCCATCCTGACAGCCTGCTCCTCCAACAGGCTTGCCAAACTGTGCCTGCCCCTGCTTGTTTCTTTTAAGTCTGGGTTCGATGCTGAATGGAGTTCATCCTGGGCCTTACTAAGCTGCGACGAAAGGTTTGTCCATGGGATCTCTGGTAAGCAAAATCAACTAAGTTTTGATGCAGAGAGTGTGTGAGTGAGTGATTTACATGCAGTGGATGTGGCCAAAGATAAGAAGCCCGTACTGGTGCCAACTTTTATGATGAACCTGACCATCAGTGAGGAGGGCTGATTTATCTGGCCAACTGCACATATGGCTCCTGGAATACTATTTAGAGCACAGAGTAGGTCCAGAGAATCTCAGGTGGCACTGCATGGTCTTCCTGCTTCCAGAGGCTATATGCTGTCTGCTTAGATTCTGAACATTGGGAATGGGAAGCAGGATGATACTAAGGTGAATATCACAGGTGGATCTCAATATGGAAGTGCTGAGGACTTATTGCGAGTAATGGCTGGGCATGTTACAGTGTACTGTCATTATGCACACACAGACTGAGAACTGGTCTGGGACTGGTATTAAAGGGGAATCTTCTCTCATGCATGCCTATACTTGTAGGAGGAGATGGATTGGGCCCCATGATTTTTACCAATTCCTACCCTCACCACCGAAAATTTCTAACTGCAATGAGAACAATATGATTTTAAAAGTCACGATTAAAAAATGGGCGACTCTTTCCCCTGCGTCTCCAATGTCTGAAATATTTTTCGCCAAATATGAAGTTAGTAGGTTTTGCACCCGCAGTTCAGCCACTAGAGGGGGACGCAACACATATTGTGCTTGAGAGCTAAGCTTGTTCCTGAGCATTTTGTGTTCAGTAATTCATTGCATTTGAGGAAGATCTGAAAACCGAGCTGTAGTGAACTGAGAGTTCTAACAGAAATCTATCCTCCAATGGAGGCAACGTATTCTTTTTTAATTTTAAATTGCAGCAGTAGAAAGCGTACCAGATAAGACTACACTCTTTTATCACATTTCAGTTTATCGGTTTCACTTTCCCTTAATTTCTGGACTGAGAATTTGCACTGTATTTTTGTGGGTGTGTACACCCGCACACATCCTTCCTCATCCCTGAATTTCATGATAAGATTTTAAAGGCTATTTTAATGAATAAATGCGGAGTTGTTGCAATTTGGTCCTATTTGGGTGTGGGTGGGTAAGAAATATCAACAACCTCAGATATGCTGATGACACAACCTTGATAGCAGAAAGTGAGGAGGAATTAAAGAACCTTTTAATGAGGGTGAAAGAGGAGAGCGCAAAATATGGTCTGAAGCTCAACATCAAAAAAACTAAGATCATGGCCACTGGTCCCATCACCTCCTGGCAAATAGAAGGGGAAGAAATGGAGGCAGTGAGAGATTTTACTTTCTTGGGCTCCATGATCACTGCAGATGGTGACAGCAGTCACGAAATTAAAAGACGCCTGCTTCTTGGGAGGAAAGCAATGACAAACCTAGACAGCATCTTAAAAAGCAGAGACATCACCTTGCCAACAAAGGTCCGTATAGTTAAAGCTATGGTTTTCCCAGTAGTAATGTATGGAAGTGAGAGCTGGACCATAAAGAAGACTGATTGCCAAAGAACTGATGCTTTTGAATTATGGTGCTGGAGGAGACTCTTGAGAGTCCCATGGACTGCAAAAAGATCAAACTTATCCATCCTTAAAGAAATCAGCCCTGAGTGCTCATTGGAAGAACAGATCCTGAAGCTGAGGCTCCAGTACTTTGGCCACCTCATGAGAAGAGAAGACTCCCTGGAAAAGACCCTGATGTTGTGAAAGATGGAGGGCACAAGGAGAAGGGGACGACAGAGGATGAGATGGTTGGACAGTGTTCTCGAAGCTACTAACATGAGTTTGGCCAAACTGCGGGAGGCAGTGAAAGATAGGCGTGCTTGACGTGCTCTGGTCCATGGGGTCACGACGAGTCGGACACGACTGAGCGACTCAACAACAACAACAACAACAACTGGTAATCTCAAGGAGAAAGTGCTTGGTAGTCAACTTGATTGATTGCCTTTACATCGCCACAACTGCCACCAACAGTGTCTTTATAAAAGAATGAACTTCTAAGAGTAAAGAAGGAGAGGTCAGACTGTGGCCATGACAAGGGATAAGGTGAGATTCAGTCTGCAGCAGTTTTGCAAAAGTTCCAAAGCCATAATTACTAGCTGCCACCAGATAAAAGATGGGTGGTGGTGGTGGTGGAGGAGTCACAGAACTGCAGAGGGTCATCTAGTCCCCTTCAATTTTAAATGCTTTTCCTCTCCCACCGACTCCATAGTTTTTGGCCCTTTCTAGGGGTGTGTCAAAGGGGCTTAGGAACGTGTGGGTCCATGACACCCCCAATTCCCCTGCCAATCAATGGGATGTCTACACTTTTGAGAACCATGGCAGTGTGAGTACTATCTTGCTGGCAGGCCTCCCTCCCTCCCTGACAGCCAGTGAAAACACTTCTGCTTCTTCCAGTAGCGCTTCCGTTGGCCTTTGGGCTGCCCTTAGGATCGCTCTGCCACAGCAGCAAAACACAGCAGCAAAAATACTGTAGTTGCTTAAAGATTAAGAAATTTATGGCATATACTTCTTGCGTTCTAGCGCCCACTCAATCAGATACATCAGTTAGTGGGGTGTAAAGCACGCCAATTCGTGGAACGTGTACACAACCATAAATTTACTAACCAAGCTGGAAACCAGAACAGGAGCGTTCCCATTAGGAGGGTGAAGATATACCTCAACCTTTTGTTGCTAGTCCCACTTCCACCTCTAAATTGCAGGTGCTGGGGGGGTCAAACAACAGTGTATGTTTAGCTCTATTTCCAGGGGAGTAAAGGAGGAATCCTGGCTTGGGCTGGCAAGTGAAATCTGAGCCAGAGAAGGTAAGGTGAGTGCAAACCTATGGCTCTCAATCTTTTCTGGTTGTGCACATTATCTGCTGCTTCTAAAACTGCTGGATTTTTTTTTTTTTACTGTTCTGGTTTTCTTCTTGTTTGTTTTCATTTTAGGTTGCATTTTTATCTCGTTTTGCACTGTGGTGCTTTGGGGATGGGCCATAGCTCAGCGACAGAGCATCTGCCTTCCAGGCAGAAGGTCCCAAGTTCAATCCCTGGTATCTCTAGTAATGGTTGAGGAAACCCCAGAGAGCCACTGCTAGTTACTGCAGAGAATGCTGAGCTAGATGGGTCAAGGGTCCAACTCAGTGCAAAGCAGCTTCCTCTGTTCCTGTGTGTGTTGACTTGTGTAAGCCGCCTTGTTTTGTTTTTGTCATATGGTGGGTTATAAATTCCTCCTCCTGCCCTGTTTGGGAGTTTCCTACAAACACCTGGAGGTCACTGCTGCAGGCAAAATGCTGGATGAGATGAACCTTGGATCTGATCCAGCATATCTTGCATTCTTATGCCACCACTGCTCCTGCAACTTTACAAACAACAACTCCTCCTCCTCTTCTTCTTCTTTTCCCTATACTTTTGTATTGGAAGAGGCCAGAATCGACTCCTTGGCACAGGCTGGCATCGGAGAGCCCGTGACAAAGAAGTGGGTTTTCTCTGTCTGCAAAATCATGCATCCACGGTGGTCCGTTTGGATCTCCTAAACCCCCTAAAACTCAGAAAACACTTCTTGCTTCATTCCTCTTCAGAGCACTCTTACTTGCGGGGATTCACCTGTCTATCAAACAGCCACTGGGGCACCAGTGCACCGAGCTCCCTGCTGGGAAGCGCTGATGCCATCTTCCAGGATTCACCACGGCAGCATTGCACACAGTGGATGAACAGTGAGTTGTGCAACCGTCACACAGGAGAAAGCACCGAGCATCTGCTGTTGACATATTATAAGCAAGTCATGTAGGAGGCTAAGCGGTGGGTGGGCAGATCTGGAATGACTGCAGGGCTCATTCATTAATTATTGGTAGGTGGTTGTCCTTTATTTTGAGCAACAAGTACCAAAGGAAATGGTCGGTGGGTGGGTGGGGGAGGCACAAGGCTGCCTCCCCATATAGGTAGCATTCACACAAGGCGTTTTACTATGGGGGTCTGCTACTTTGCCTGCTGCTCTGAGTTGCACGTCACTTTTGTGGAGGCTGGGGAGAGAGGGGGCTCTCTCTGCAGTGCATGAGGAAACCCACCAAGTGAACTCTGGGGAGGGCATTGTCTGCTTTCTGGCAGGTGACTTGGGATTTGCTGCTGTCCTCTGTTGACAGATGCTGGCAGGCAACTGTGTTGCTAAGAGGACAAAGAGGTGTGCTTATTGGAAAGTGGTGGTGGCGTTTGGTGGGGAAACCGCTGGAGAGAAACTACAGGGGCGCTTTGTGCTTACTGTCAGATCTTTCCGTTTCTTCAGTAAAAGCCAGCCCTCGGGGAGAAAGCACGGGCTGAAAAGTCTCTGTAGTGGTAATGCGGACAACTTCATTGAGAGGGCTCCCTTGTGTGGTGCCGCTTTGAACATCAGCACAGCGACAGGAAGGGCTGTAGCTCAGGGGAAGAGCAACTGGTTTTCATGCAAAAGCCGCCGTCTCAAACCCTGGCATGCCCAGGAAGAGCAGGGAAAGGATCTTTTTTAAAGTCAGTGCAGATAATAATAATGAGCCAGGCGCACCAGAGTTCTGTGCAGGCAGGAAACGGCCACCCGTGCACCGTGTTCAAGGCTTTGGCCAAAGAAAGCAACGGCCCTGTGGATCAAAACTTAATTTTGCCTTCGAGCAAAACTGGACGTTCCTTAGGCAGCTGCCTGGGGCGGCACTTTGTAAAGGATGAAATGCTTGCTAAAGCAGCAGGCCTGCTTGCTACCTGCTGGGTGAAATGAAGAGCCCAACCCTATGGGGAGGCAAATAATAATAATAATAATAATAATAATAATAATAATAATAATTTATACCCTGCCCACCTGGCTGGGTTTCCCCAGCCACTCTGGGCGGCTTCCAAATAAGGAACAAACAACATGCCCCATTGTCAATGGAAACTGGCACATGCTGCATAATGGAGACTACGAGTCAGCAGATCCAGGCCCTGCCCCTGGTGAGCCTTTAATCATAGAATCATAAGAGTCGGAAGGGAACACGAGGGTCATCTAGTCCAACCCGCTGCAATGCGGGAATCTTTTCCCCGACATGGTTGTTCAAACTCATGACCCTGAGATTTAGAGTCTCATGCTCTGCCAACTGAGCTGCAGAGGCAATCTTTTGCCTGTCAAGGGCTACATTTGCTTGGGGGTATATCCTTTCCTGTGGAAGGCAGGAGTGCCTGGCGTGCTCTGGTCCATGAGGGTCACGAAGAGTCGGACACAACTAAACGACTAAAGAACAACAAATATTCTTTCCTGTTGGGATAGCACCAGATCACCCCCCCCCTTTATTTTGTTCTTATGGAGAATCAATTGTGACGCACTCCAAAAACGGGATTGCCGTTTCTTTAGCTGTTTGTGAGAACTAGGTCCTTGGGGAGACATGCAGCTGTCATTAGTATAAGGGTGTTGAGGGCTGGCTTAGTGTAAGTGGATAGGAACAGTAAGCTACGAATTAAAATTGTACCCCAGCCACAATCTCTCTGGGGCACTTCAGGTGAAACAATGTTCTGTCAACATCATGCCCCCTCTCCCCCCCCTCCCCATGAGATAATGCGAAGGCATTCGGAGTGTGAAATAAGTGCCAGATAAATTATTGTTCTTAGCAATCGGTCTGCTCAACTGCCAGAATTGCTCTGAGCGCCTTTGAGATGAAAGGGGCTCTAGAATTTTTAAGTTGGCCTGATTATATTCCTGCTGCATGGCACATAAATAAGCCGTTCAGCTCTGCAGTCTTGCTTTTTCGGGTATCAAAGTTTCTTGAGGGCAGAGATTTTTTTTTGTTTTTGTAATTCTTATCAGTTAGCCATCAGAGGCATCTACTCATTTCCATTTATAAACAGGAGGGATGACCTAAAATGGATTATATTTCCATCTGTTTATACGAAATGTTCAGGGATTTTTCTGTTTTGTTTTTTAAAAAAGGACTCCCACCCTGCTCAACGGAGCAGATGTTTTGCGCAGAGAAGAACGGATATTCTGGAGTCAACCCTGCTCCCTTCTCCTTAAATGTCCTCAAAGTTGCCTGACTTCACATGCGGAGTTTTCCCCTGTGGTGTTTTCCAAGGCCTCTTGAGAGCTGCTCTCCTCCGTTTTAAGAGTCTCCTGTGTAAAAATGCATCACTGCGGTGCAAGGAGATTGTAATGCCTGCTCCTGCGATGTTACGGAATTGTGGGTAAGTGAAAGGAGGAGTGTAGAAGGGTGGGAAGGAGCAAAGGAATTTAAAAAGCCAGTTGCTGACAACCTGAAGACCCTAAAGAGAGGCTTGAAGGAAGCAAATGGATACACAAGGCTTCAGAAAGAAGAGGAAAAAGTGGAAATGAACGATGACAAGAAGCTTCTATTCGACCGGCAACAATTAAGCTGACACCATTGCTACATAGTCAACAATGGTTTGGTCTTGGGTTATTCTTTATTCAGAGCCTGTTCAAGGCATTTTGCTACCTGAGGTGAAGGACAAGGTTCTTTCCCCTACTCCACCGTATTCCATATACAGATGCGGACTGACCTAGCAGTTTTATCTTATTTCAACACTCGTGATGGGAAAGGATCCTCCATTGCACCAGTGAGCAGCAGGCTAACATAAGGGGTGGGGTAGTACAATACCTCATCACCACTCCCCATCATCTGCCACCTGAGGCAGCCACCTCACTCTATCCAATAGAAGGGCCGGGCACTGTGTTGATTATTAAAAGGTTGTGTTAACTATGTTTAATATATAAAATGAAGAAAAGATTGTTTATTGTGTTCACTGTGACCCCCCAGACTGCCTCTCCTTGTCCATTGCTGTGTGCAATTACTATGGTAGTTTCTGTTATGTTAATAACCCTGCATTTCTCTTGCACACAACCTTCATTTGGAATGAATTGCTTTAGTTGCTCAGAGAAAATGTAGCCATGGAAGTGGTTGGGCACTTTTGCAGCTGGCTAGCCAGAGAGGACTATATTTAGTTGTTCTCCATCTTCCTTATAGCTTCCTTTGCTTATTTTGAAAACTGTAATTGCATCCTTCCCAAGCACTTAATATTCTTGCCTTTTAAGAACCATCTCCTCAGTTGACATGAATTTTCTCGGGAGTTGTTTATGCTCCAGGTACAGCTATTTCTCCACTGACCTTTACATTTCAAACTATGCACTAAACTCACAGGTGGATTCAAGAAGCGGCACATATCCCAGATGATTCCTGCGATGGAATGAAATCAATTCTGCATCAACTTTCAGCTATCGTCCAAAGCCAGAGGGATTTGTGCTTATTTGCGTGCTATTTCTCTCCAATGCAATGTACACAATGCAGTTTCCCTACTTTGAATTTTAAGATGGTAACAATCTGGGTCAGAAATTCAGGTGGTTGAAATGATTGGGAAAAGCCAAACACTTAACGCAGCTCACTTTCCGTTGCCAAGCAGAGTTTGCCAGTTTACAGACCACATTTTGCTACACAATAAAAGCAGCTGTTATATGAAGGAGCTGGGTTGTGTGGAATGCCTACAACAGGTGTGGGGAACCTGTGGCCCTCCAGATGTTGCTGAACTATAACTCCCACCATCCCTTACCACTGGCCAAGCTGGCTGGGGCTAATGGGAGTTGCGGGTTTCCCACACCTGCCTATAACAAGCAGGGATTTCTTGTCACATGACCATAAGGAGCATCAGTAGGAGCATCTAAGCCTGAGTGGGGGGGGGGAATGCAATTTTATTTATTTGTTTGTTTTTTTGGGCATACCCTTTGTGGTGGAATTAAATGAGATTTTATATATATTCATATAGGTTATTTATTTAGTTTTTTATTAAGGTAACACTAGTTACTAGTCCCATGGACTGCAAGAAGATCAAACCTATCCATTCTCAAAGAAATCAGCCCTGAGTGCTCACTAGAAGGACAGATCCTGAAGTTGAGGCTCCAGTACTTTGGCCACCTCATGAGAAGAGAAGACTCCCTAGAAAAGACCCTGATGTTGGGAAAGATGGAGGGCACAAGGAGAAGGGGACGACAGAGGATGAGATGGTTGGACAGTGTTCTCGAAGCTACTAACATGAGTTTGGCCAAACTGCGAGAGGCAGTGGAGGATAGGGGTGCCTGGCGTGCTCTGGTCCATGGGGTCACGAAGAGTCGGACACGACTGAACGACTGAACAACAACAAACACTAGTTACCAGAGTTTTTATAAGTGTTCTGCTTTTGAAAGGAAGGGTTAAGCCATCCACCAACCAACATGGTGCCCTCCAGGTGGCTTGGACTACAACTCCCATAATTCCTCACCATTAGCTGTGCTGGCTAAGTCTGATTGGACTTGTAGTTCAAAACGTCTGGAAGACACCAGGAAGGGAATTTAGGGGGCAGGGGTGGGTAAACACTGCTTTTAAACCACAAGAATGGAGCTATCATATTGCACTGATGTTTTTTTTGTGCACAGGCATCTGCTGTGCCTGCCCCCCTGTGCTGTTGAGTCAGCTGTTTACCCCAGTCTGCTGCAAGGATGTGCAGGTTGAGGAATCGGAACAGAGTTCCGAACTGCTGCCATGTGGCTTTCTGGACTGGGTCCACTGAGCTAGCACATTTGGGTCCCAGTAAAAATCCTGTGCAGGCACTGAGTAAATGAGACGCGTAAAAGGAGCACAGCTCCCATTTTTAATGGCACATAATTGCAGATCTCTCGGTTTCATCAAAAGGAATTCTAAAGCAAGGATCAGCTGTTGCGGGTTGAACTACATGTTGCCTTGGGTAAATGTGTTTTCCAGGTAATGGAAATGCAGGCGAATTTGTGGGAGACAATTGGTAAGAGTGTGTGTGTGCGCGTGCGTGCGTACGCGTTTAACCCTTTTCCTGTACAGTAATCCCCCCCCCCCGGATTTCTCAGCCAGGTTGAGATTATTTCCAATCACGAAGACCACTGGGGGGGGGGTGAGAAAAAGAAGCTTGGAGGCAGAACTTCTTTTTTCAGCTAGAACTTGCCAGAACTCAGGTGGGTGTCATTGCCATTACAAGAGAACAAGGGAAGTGAGTTCCAGCAGCTCTTTTACTAGAAAAATAGCACCTCTTGGAGGAGTTGTGGGAAGAAAGTGGTGGATGGGGAAAAGTTAAGCACTTTGTCCTACTGCCAGTTCTCTCCTGCAAATCTTATTCAGTTTTTGCATTGATATTAATGCAGTAAACATGGACAACTTTGCATCTGCTGCAATGTGTGCGTTCCTGCCTTCAGAACGTCTCTCTGTATGCAATCATCGTTCAGACTCGATGCATGGAGCTTGCCATCAAGAGTAACACATTTTGTAGTCTGAGCATAGGCCAAAGATGGAGAGGAACATAGGTTCATTCTGTCTTTTTTTTTGGGGGGGGGGAGGATGTGGATAATTGCTGCATATAGTCGCACATTTTCAGATGGCTTTACTGTCAAAATAAATAAATAAAATTAAACCACAAAGCGAGAACAAATGTGTGAAACTTACATGTTACACCATCTGTTATTATCTACATAATTAATGCTGTAAATGTTAAAAAACAACAACCTCAAAACCATCGCTGGTTGCCATGAATCCTCTTTATCTCCTATTTTTCTCCACCAGAATGAATGGACACGGTCTAAATATTCCAAAGCAGTATGTTATGTTTTGATTAAAACAGAGACACCAGGAGATGAAGCCCCTCTGAGGCTAGAACCCATGATTCTTGTGGAGGTTGCCTTGACAACAGCCTTGCCAGCAAAACTCTTTAAAAGGAGAATCCTATTCCCTATTGTCATTGTGACGCAAACACATCAGCAACCCATTACCTCAACATATGACAGCCATGTCATCAAACAAGAGGGCTAGCTAGACACCTGGGTTTAAGTCTACTGGGTGGCCTTGACCAACCACCAACTCTCACCCTAACCTATCTCCACAGAGTTCTGAGGATAACATGAGGAACAATGTGAGCCACCCTGAACTCACTGGAAGAAAGACTTATGCCTCTCCTCAACCCTTAGCTCTCCCTCCCTCCAAGTCTTTCCTTTCTTCTTTGGAGATTTGGCTTTTCCACGTGATAAACCAGATGAGCCACTGGTCGCTTGGAAGCTGGATGTTAGCCACATGCCAAATTTGAACTATGCGTTATTATCTGCTACAGCATTTTGCCAAAGAATCACCAAGATCTCCAAAGCCATACTCATGCTTGTCTGACATGACAACATCACAATTTAGCCACAGGGGAGTGGGCTAAACCTCAGAGCTTTCTACCAGTCTGTGGTGCAGTTTCCAGGTGGTAAGGAGGGCTACAAATGGTGCAAGTACAATACTGCTTTAGACAACACGCAAAATAGGTTAGGTGGAAAGGGGGGGTGTAGTAGCACCCCCACCTTTCCAGCTGAGAAGAAAATGATAGTCAGTGACCAACTTGCATTCTCACATCCAAATCCAACTTACTTCAACTAGACCTACTGAAATTGAGGGGTCTAAGTTAGTGAAGCCCATTAATTTCAGGTGGTCTACTCTGTGTATGAGCAACTTTGTATTCAACCCCCTAAACATTAGGAAAGCCTTAGAGAGGAAAGAATATTTTACTCCCTTGCAGAAATCGTTCCTGTTTTCCCATCCCCTTTCTGTCATATAGATATAAAATGCCCCGATTATTTATTCTTGTATACCCTACACAACCGTACACAAGGTGGCTTGGATTGCATACAAGATCAACGTAATTCAAATAAAATACAGGCAACATACCATATTAAATAGCAAAAATCAGCGTTAAAACAACAGTAGTCATTCCAGAAGCCCAAACATTTGGTCTGAACTTCTGCTTCTGGATCAGAGGCTGGAATTCATGCACACACATGTGTGATGCTTTATGCACGGTTCCTTCCCATGACACAGTCCCTGGGAACTCATGTGCTCAGCTGTATCTGCATCTTATTTGTCCTCAGAGTGTGCAGTTATCCACCGCAAGGGTAAGAGAATTAATCACATGCCCCAATGGCTGCTTAGTCAATTCCTTGATTAAAGTGTCATATTATTCAAACCATTATTGACTAGTGACGTACTGCATAAAACCATTTCGCCAGGTATAATTAAATCAAAGAGCCTGCTGGGACGGGGAAGCCTTCAATTAAATAGATTAAAAAGTCTTCCCTACTCCAGCTCAAAAGTGCATTGCCCTTCTGAAATCTTGAGCCAGCGTGCCCAGAGCTAGGCTGGTTGTCAGCAGAAGCACAGTCATCATGTTTAAATTAGGTGTCTAAATCATTGATTCTCAGTGTGGAGTGGGGTCTGCTAAAAGAGGAACAAAAGCTTTCCCTTCACCCCTTAAAGTAGCTTTGGACAACCCGATGCCCTCCAAATGATCACAGAATCTTAGAGCTGGAAGGGACCCAAGGGTCATCTAGTCCAACCCCCTGCAATGCAGGAATATAGGCTATGATGCTCTCATCATCTCCAGTGCTGGGTAGGGACACAGAGGAACAGAGCAAGCTGCCTTACACTGGTCCCTCTGCAGGACCATTCATTTCCTGCCTGCCTGCCTGCATTCATGCCCTGTCTTTATCCCAAGTTGGTGTTCTCTTCCAGCCTAACCTGGAGAGGCCAGGAGTTGAACTGGGGATCTTCTGCTTGCAAGGCAGATGCTCTGCCACTGAGCTATGGGGCTGATGGGAGTTGCAGTCCAATGACACCTGGAGGGCACAAGGTTGGCAAAGGCTGCCTTACAGGCACAGCCTTGATTGGCCAGTGACTATAACCTACATGACTAACTGCTACTTCTCTTTTACTGATAATTAACAGAGGGTGATGGATGGAGGGGGACTTATTCAGTTCCAAACTCCAGCAGGATGACTAATGGTGATCAAACAGCCAGTTTCCTTCTTGTTGTTGACGTTCTGGGAATCTTTCCCTAAGGAAGCGTTCTTCAATCTTGAGTCTCCAGATGTTGCCAGACTACAGCTCCCACCATTCCCAGGCAGCTTAACCAACAGTTAGGAGTGATGGGAACTGTTGTCTGGCATCATCTGGAAAGCCATGCTTGAAGAATACTGTTCGCTATCTTGGTACATGCAGCAATAGCCCTCCTTTCTTCTATGAATGTGCCTTTCACCTTCGCACTCTGACACACGGATTCTGCGTATCTGATTCTTTGTACTATGCAGCTTCCATCTGCATCAATGTTAACGCCCAAAGAAAACCAGAGCAGATTTTTTTTAAAAAAATCTGATTTTACATTTATTATTTTGATTTTTGTTTAATATCAGATTTTTCATTTTAAATGAGATTCCTTCAATTTAAATCTAGCACTGTTTTGTTTTGTTTTTAAATACATTACATTAACATAGCAGAATAGTAAGTCCCACTGTGCTCCATGGGGCTTACTCACTAATGTAAGTAAATTGGAGTTTTGTGCAGGGAAACAAATCAGGTAATGCTCACTGGGCGAATACATCCTTTGGTGTGCAAACCTTCTCTGGTGTGGACATCAAGGTAAGAAAGCAGATGGAGCCAGGTTGTTGGAGCTTCAAGTTACAAGAAAGGAGATTCCGACTAAACACCAGGAAAAACTTTCTGACAGTAAGAGCTGTTCGACAGTGGAACACCTTCCCTTGGGAGGTTGTGGACTCTCCTTCCTTGGATGTTTTTAAGCAGAGGTTAGATGGCCATCTATCAGGGATGCTTTTCATTTAGATTCCAACATTGCAGGGGTCCCTTCCAACTCCTACAATCCAATGATTCTATGAAAATAACTTGAAATGCAGCAGCAGGGAAACAGCTTTGCTTCAAGCCGCTAATGTGTACATTGAGCTGGAATCCATAAAAGCTGTGGAAGGGGATTCAGGGGGGCTTATGGTATCCCAGAGCAATTTTAGCCCCCCTCCTTTAACTGGCGTGCTCCCCTGCCCCACAGCAAGATGTAACAAATTGCTTATGAAACTCCTCTCAGTTTCAAAACACTTTGCCATGGAGTATTTGAGGACTGCTTTTGAAGTAGTGTGTGTGTGTGGGGGAAACAAGCCTAACTACCTCTTAGCGTTACGGAACATGTTTTACGACTCTCCTGGATCCTGGCCTTAATCCTCAAATAAGTGGCTTTCTTCCTGTGTCCTTCCTTGCACGTGTATGGAAGGAGCAAAAACAAACCGCCACTAATTTTACAATTGCCCTTTTGACTCTAAGCAATTATATTTCTGTAGTGCCAAGGCATGTGGGCTGTGCAAAAAGAGGTTTTGGAGCACACTCCTAAGTAATATTTAAAAAGGCTTGATTCAGTTGAAAACTAATATGCCTTAAATGTCTTGGCAACTAATAAGCAAGCATGCTTGTTCAGGAAATGTTTGCGAATTACAAAAGGGGAAAGCTGATTTAAATTAGTGATTTAAATCTGCCCTGGATTTCCTTTTCTCAATAACTGAATCTGCCTTTATTTGAATCAACCCACCCTGCAGGAAGCTGTATGGCTAGCGTGCCTAATGCAGGCCACATGGAGCAAGAACACGGAAAACCCTCTTGCAACATGGTTTCTTTAGGGTGGGTTGCGTTTCTTCCCGTAGAGAAGGGGGCCCACCAGCGGGCACTTTGCCCAGAGACACCTTAAATCTGGAGCCAGCCTTGCATGAGCCCTTGGCATACTCCAAAGGAAGTAGCTGAGCATTCCTGGCATTTTTGGCCATGTCCAGCACAGAGCGTCTACCACTAAGGGCAGGCAACTCCCAATTTACATGGGGGTTATGTTGCAAGGCACCGCGTGTTTGAGTGACATAGTGTATATTTGAAACACCATTGAAAAACCCTGCAAACACCACATTTCGCCACTGCCCTGCCCCATTCCACCCCTTTTCGTGATGTTTTGGTGTCACTTCTGGGTTCAACGCAATGCGTGTGTGCACGATCGTGCACATATCGGTTGCACCTAAAATGGTTGCTGCCTTTGATGTTGCAAAGTCACAGTTTGCTGGTTCCCACCCCACTTTATATCCCACCCCTCGCTATTTGACCTGAAGATTGCTGTAGGTGTTTATATGTTTAAGGGCATTAATTAAGGTTACGCTGCGATCACAGTGCATTGTGTTTTCTTTTTTTAAAAAAAGAACAGTAAGATGAGGAATCCAGCATTGAGAAAGCAATTAGACGACTCTGGTCTATAGAAGGTGATCAGGAACCATGGGCATAAATCAGACGCGCATTTCAACAATACACCCCTGAGTGTGGCTGCTGTCCATCTACGCTGCGTTCAATGCACAGACTCCTTGAACATGCATTCAGTTTGAGAATTACCATCCACATTTTTGCACAATTGATCACGTGTAAAAAGTGTCCTTTTGTGAAACTAGAGATGGATCGGGGTGCAAATGGTGATTAAAACCAAACCAAACCTATTTCTTTCATAAGCATCCCCACTAAAAACGGAGAAGAGGAAAAACCTATACCAAAATCCAAGGGGAAATCTGGCAGAATACACACCATCAGCTTTGTGAAGTGCAAAGACACTCTTACAGGGTGAGACATTTCTTTGCTCTGGTACTGACAAGGAAGGAAGGCTGGAGGAATTTGATCCTTGTCAGTTCCAACAGGAACTGATCTGATCTGCATTTCCTGGACTAATGTGAGCCCCAGAGCCCCATTTATTGAATGGCTTTTGCACTTCTGAAGTGTTTTCAACACAGTTGCTGGTTTCAAATATATCATACTTAAGAGAAAACACATTTTAAGAGTATGTATTTTGAGAGAAAACAAGTTTAGGAATGTGTATTCTGGTATAGAATACATTTAAAAACATGTATTTAAGTGTGAACCCCTGTGCAGATTAGTAAGAATAAGAATAACAGATGAATAGCCATTGTGGCTAACAGACGCCAACAGCCCTTTGGGATGGCGTAGTCAGTAGAGCATGAGACTCTTAATCTCAGGGTCATGAATTCGAGCCCCACGTTGGTCAAAAGATTCCTGCATCGCAGGGGGTTGGACTAGATGCCCCTCGTGGTCCCTTCCAACTGTACAATTCTATGATTCTATTACTCTATGAATGCAGAATTGGCATGGAATGGACTTATAGGAGAACAATGCTGAAACAAGCCAGAAAGAGACCTATTTGACCATCCCCACTGTTAAACACAGCTATAGAAAACGGAATGCTAAATGGTGTGCACCCAGCTTTTTTCATGACAATGGGTTGCATCCAGCTAAGACTTACTCAGAGGAGACCCACTGAAATCAATGGACATGTCTAACTTCAACCTGTTGGTGAGCCACTGGCCTGATCCAGTAGACTCTTCTTATGTTCGTATGATTTCAGTGGACTTTAGCTGATGACTTAGTGGGAAACAATGCATATCTTACAGTTTTCTTCAAAGGCTTTGGCACAACCCTTTAGTTCCAATAATATACTCTAACTATAACCCTCTCAGTATCTGTCCCTGCAATAACTGCATGTTCTCCCCATGCCTACCCCTACCTCCATTTCCTTTGTGATCTTTGTTGTGTCTGTTTCTAGATTATAAATCCCTTGGGGCTGGAACCTGCCAAAGCTGTTCTTTGTGAAGTGTCATGTTCTTGGATGGTGTAATGACAGCAATGACAGCAATCTACAACCCCAGCAACATATGATATCACCCAGAGCTCTGCCCAGTGTGAACACAATGCAAACACTCCAAACACATGGCCAAATTATCAAGGAATTCAAGAACTGGAAAGAGGAACCTCGAAAACTCCAGTTGCATATGATCAGCATAAAAAATGAGCAGCAACATTAAGGAGATTTTATTGCAGCATTATTGTGTGATGAAATTTTGAGAGCTTGGCATTCTACATACATTTACGATGGCTCTTGAGTGGTGTTAGGAATAATGTAGCCATAAACGTGGTAAGAACACAATAAGCACAAAACCTTCTTTTCTCCCCCCCCCCTTTTAAAAGTCCAAGAGGTGCCACTGATTGCCCACAAAGTATTATGATCTTTACATTATGCCCGACGCTATTCCAGGTTATATTCTTTAATAAAAACTATTGGTGGAACTTGATTCAGCTGCCAGCTCTGCCAGCTCGGGTTCAGATACATCATTCAGAGTGAGAACAATTAGGATGACATTTGTCACATACGGATCTGCATCAACTATCAGCCTGTCATTCTACAACAGAAAGTCGACCCGTCAGTGAGAGGACATTAGTAGCTCAGTAACTAGGTTAGGAAACAAGGAGTAAGGAAACCACCAATCTGTTTGGAGCCACTCGCAGGGCTGCCCAAACTGAACAGGCATTGTTTCCTATGAATATCCTTCTCCCCTCACTTGTTACAGGTCCAGGTGATAAAATGGGTATTATTATGGGTGTAAGCACATTCAACAGTTAAAAGCAGTGTGTAAGGTGCTGAGATAGCTCTTGTTGTGTATTAAGTAAGATATTCTGTCAGCCGGGTAGAGTACTGTCATTGGTCAATTTAAAGAGTACAATCACAATCCACAGCCTGATTGGGTCCCGCCGGAAAGTTTGAATGTTATTGGTTCCCGCTTAAATGTATCTTTTCCCTCTGTCCCAATGTGTCTATAAATAGAGCTTTCCCTACCCCCTATTCCCCAGTCTTGTCTTATCCCTTATAATAAAGAGCTGTTCACTAAGAAGTGTTGCTGGACTTATTGCTACCAGAACCCACGACACAACAGCTCTGTTGGTACAGCATGAGAATCTTAATCTCAGGGCCGTGGTTTTCAGATCTACAGTTCTATGATTCTATGCATATAGACTTTAAGACAGTACTTATGGGTATTAATTTGGAGCATCTATCATTGCTTCTTCTTATTTATTTTGTACATGCATTGTTTGGAACCTGGTGCCCACCATGCCTACATCAGCCTTGGCCAAGCTGGCGTCCTCCAGATTTTTTAAACTACAACTCCCATCAGCCTCAGCCACCTGCAGGCTAGCTTACATACTCAGCTTACATGCTGATTAAGGTTTCTTGGAGGAAGCACGGCAGTATTAGAGCAATTTCACACATTATGAAAGTCTTCTGGCACCTTTGGAGGCTAGCAAAAATTATTATGCTGTAACACACACACACAGCTATCCCTCTGGAAAAATATCCACACATAACAATAGATTCTTATATGGAAAGCATTCCGTTTGCAGAAAGCAACAAACAAGCTGTGCCTATTATGCAAGATGAGCTTATCGTCTTGTTGTGACTTATTTATTCTTGGTGGTGCACAGATACATACTGGGAAGACAACGGACGCTTCTCAGCATTTTCAGACGTATTAAAACAAACTCACGCAAGATGTGTATAGAATCATGATGTGCCAGGTACACATTCTATCCTACGTGGATGGGAATGCATTGTAGGAATTTTGTCACACGAAATCTGACTGTCTGTTACATTTCTATGGATTTAAACAACCGTGTGGGAGATTAGATTGGAAGAAATATATGCTTTCCAACAATGGAAGATAACAATGGGCGAAACCTGCAGACAGATAAGCTCAAATAACAACCTGTTGAATTCAATTGGGGTTAAAAGCATCCTGTTGATTTTTAATGGTACTTAGATGTTCTCTGGTGGTATGCAGGATTTATAATATCCATGTATTCTAATAGCATGCAAACAACAATAGATAGTAATTACTGACAGAGCATAGATAATATCAAATAGCTCTGGTGTGAAGTACTTAAAACCAAATAATATCTTGCAAGAAAAGAATAATTTGATTCAGAATAGAGAGAAAATGCCTTATGTGAAAAGCAGCTCAGAAAATGAACTCGCTCAAGAAATTGTTAGCCAAATTGGGGATAATCTACCTTAGAATTATCCCCTTTCTATCTATAGCCACTTACTTCCCAGCAAGAAGCCACTCTGTTTTATTATACAAAAGTGGGGTCACAGTCATTCATATGCGTCGTATAAAGCTTAATGTAAAAATTGCTTCTGTACACAATACTTGAAGGTCAAATTATCACGAAAACACACGGGGCATCATTTTAGAAAGAATCACTGCTAGTTACTGTAGCTAAAAAAATTCTGCAGGAGTTACATGGCTTCTGTTATTACTAAATGATTACTTTTTTGTAGGTTCCCACACACTGAACCATGGGAAAAAGAGAGAATAGTCTGTTTTCCTTCCCAACAGTTCCAAAATCTGCAAACAACATGAAGGCAATTTATTTTCCTTCCTTCAGCACGGGAAAAATGAGTTCTCATATGCTCTTTCAGCTTTATACAGTCAACAATCCTAGGGTAACAATCCTTGAAATCATTGGTTCATTTCCTGATTCAGAAAGGCAGCAGTGAAAACATAGTAAGACTCAATATTATGCAACAGGAGATAAGTGCTGCAGCCAAAGGGCATCAGTCAATATGTCCAACAACTGCCCAGTTGGTCACAGGACTGAATGTTATTCAATAACAGGGGAAGGGCCAACTGGTTCCCCGCATGGTGGATCTGGCTCTTAAACAAGTTTATTAAAACAACATGCCTAGCCCTTCCAGATTTTAATCATGGTGCGGCAAACGTTTTTGCTCAGTTTAATTTACAAAGAAAAGAAGCAACGATCAAACATTTCATGGTAGAAGTGGTTTAAAAACAACCTTGGAATCTTTGCTATGTGTTATGCTGCATGGGTTGGAATGCGAAGGAAAGCTGGAAAATACCACCAGCAGTGCTAATGCATGGCATTCAGATTGGTTGAGCCCCAGTGCATCTCTCTTCATGAAATGAAGGCCTGGCTGAAGATTACCAGGTACAGCACGAATACTGCCAACGTGTTCAATGTTTCATGGCAGAAGTGAACAACAAAAGAAATCAACATAGTGGAAAACAACTGCAGCAAAAGAAGGAGGTGCAATAGCAGCAATGGTCAAAATGGTGGTGGCAATTGGCACCAGCAAGTGAAGATATGGTTGAACAAGGTGGAAGCATTGAGCAGAGCAAGAACATAGGAAGAGCCAAGTAGAACAGGGTTTCCCAAACTTGGGTCTCCAGCTATTTATGCTCTACAACTCCCAACATCCCTAGATATTGGGACCAGTGGTCAGGGATGATGGGAAGTGTAGCCCCCAAACAGCTGAAGACCCAAGTTTGGGAAACCATGTTCTAGTTCCTGTTTCCCAGGAAAGAATAAGAAGCCCACCTGAACCTCAATTTACTGAATCTGCTGGAATTTGAACCTGAACCACGAACCATGCGCACAACCAGTTTAGTGAAACACACCGAAACTGCTGAAACACAAAAGCCACAAGGCCACGTGTGGATTGCTCAATGGAAACTCAAAGCTCAACATTTCCAGCTTTAAAATATTTTTGTCATGTTCCGCATTTCAGATGTCTAAGCTGTAAAAGCTTTCTTTTCTAGGTATTTCTGGGAGCGTGGAATAAAAATACCTAAACGGCACATGGTGCCAGATGTTCTTCTGGAGGGATCAGTTCATGTGTAAGGATATCTTTTTGTTTTGGATTATATTTGCACAGGTGGAAGCATCAACTTCAGTTTGTTTGAAAATGGGTTTGATTCACCAGTGCTCAGCTGGTCACAGCTGGCTATGAAAATATAACGCTTTCTGGCATATTAAGCAACACAGGGATGTTTTTAAAATAAGCGTGCTTTTGTAGACCTTGTTTAATCATGCCAGCAGAATAAAATTTTCCAATCAAATATAGATGCATCTTAGTGATGACTGATTAATACTGATGGATCTATTCATATTTTGTTGCAATGTAATACAAGCATCAGGCAATCTCCACTGGTGGAAAAGGCAAGCAATCTGTGTCAAGCAGCTCTCATGTCAACCATGCCTGCACAGCAGGTGGCAGTGTGGATTAAACCACAGAGCCTAGGGCTTGCTGGTCAGAAGGTTGGCGGTTCGAATCCCTGCGACGGGGTGAGCTCCCGTTGCTCGGTCCCTGCTCCTGCCCACCTAGCAGTTCGAAAGCACGTCAAAGTGCAAGTAGATAAATAGGTACTGCTCTGGCGGGAAGGTAAACAGTGTTTCCGTGCACTGCTCTGGTTCGCCAGAAGTGGCTTAGTCATGCTGGCCACATGACCCGGAAGCTGTACGCTGGCTCCCTCGGCCAGTAACGCAAAATGAAAGCCGCAACCCCAGAGTCAGACACGACTGGACCTAATGGTCAGGAGTCCCTTTACCTTTACCTAAGACAAGCATCAAGCAATCTCCACTGGTGGAAAATCTGTGTCAAGCAGCTCTCATGTCAGTATTCAACCATGCCTGCACAACTTATATCTTGCCCCCCCCCCCAGCCCTGGGTAGCTTTCTAGGGCAGGGCTGAAATCTCTTGAACTGTCAGGGGACCAACTTCACATGAACTGTAGTTGTATTTCAAGGGCCTAAGTGTCTTTCCTGTTACGTGAGACCCTCCCAACCCATATGAAAAAACCCTGGCTGGTGGGTAAACCCCTATGTCAGGGGAACAAGACCTTCTTTTCATTCAATGGCAGAATTTTTTCAGGGGTCATTTGTGGGGGGCTGCATGCCCTTGGTGGGCACAACTGAAGCCAACAGTGTTTGTGTGCCAAGAGCACACTTTCCCCCCTCTCTTTCTGGCATTTTGAGGGCTGCCAGAGGAGGAAGAGACTGTTCTTGCTAGTGTGAACTGATAGCTTTCCAAGGGCTTCCCCTCTCCTTTCATTGCTCCTTCTGTTTGGCCCCCAATTCCCTCCCCCTCTCCTCCTTAACTTCCGGCTCCCTAACATCTGCATGAAATCAGGCCTCAGGTTGCCCAACCATCACTAAGAAAAAGAAAACAGAGGACTTCCAGCTTCTTCATCTAACTCAACTGAGAGTCAGTTCAAACATTATACAGAGGAAGGTGTTCCATGCTGCCGAGGACCTCGTTACACAATTTATGCAGAGGGAAACCCATTGCAAGTGCACTTTACACAGCTCCCCAGCCAATCCTCATCAATGATATATGTTTGCAAACATGATTTCATTCCCACTTGTTTACAACCGTGTTATCAAATGTACCTGTATAGTTCAACCACATTTGGTGTAATTAGCCACAAATCTCTGCTTCTAGTGTGAAATTGGGTCTCTGTCCAGTTCAGATATTTTGAACAGGAGTAGAATCAAGGCATAGAATGACGCCAGGCTAAGTCCAGCCCATAACCTGTGCCTTGATTAACCATGTGTACACAGAACCCATTAATGCACATACACTCAGGGGCTTTGCATGTCCAACATACAGTCTTTTGTGCATACAAAAGTCATACTTTCATGATGTTACTGTGGCAAGTGCCATCACCACATAGAAGATGTACATATTTGCATGGAGAATGTAAGGAACCTTCTTATGACCAGCTACTTTTCCAGGGTTCCTGACTGCACAAAAATATAACTTAAAGCATACCCAGCAAAACTCCATGCAGACATTCAGTTGAATGCCTACAGGTTGGAGAGAAGCAAACAACACGTCTCAGTACAGATATCACGACATACCAGACTGTGAAATGTTTCTGGCAGCACAGCAGCAGCTGGAGTATTAGTGAGGAACACTGTATTAATGAGTACTGTATTATCTACATGCACCACAATGATGTCCATTTGGGTTACACCAAAGTTTATTTTTTAAGTATGGTTTAATGTTGCATGCGGACCAGGCCACAATCTGAACTGGGCCTCATTCAGCGAATGTCCTTTTCTAATGGTACGGGTATACTGTTGATGACCTTTGAAGAGGAAATTTCAGAAATAATCCAGAGCACTTCAGCAGAATCACTAACTCATTCTGGAAGTAACAATAATATTAAATAAGAAATACTGCATTTTAGTCCCAAAATACAGTTCATAGTGTAATTCTACTACCCTGGGGATCCCCATGAACCCCACACCCAATTTGCAACTTTGACTTGTTCTAAATATCATTGTGCAAGCTAACTTTTAAATGGTAAGCATTGCAAAGCTGAATTCAGTTTGTTTTTGTTTTTCCAATTACCTATTTAATAGAGGATTCTTTATTAAAAAGGAAAGAAAGAAACCCACATAAATGGCTTAGTTTATAAATGAGAATGTATGCTATAAATTGCAGAGCTGTGGGCGACTAATATCCACTTAAGCCTTGTGTTATTTTCTTCTGCAAACCGCAAATGCTAATCCTAAAACTTCCATTATCTGACAGGCAAAAGACTTAGTGCAGCAGACATTTAGACAGTGCTTAGGGGGAAATTCAGATTCAGCAGTCTGCAAGTGGAGAACCCTGAAGGAGCTGTTCCAAATAATTGTGGCAGGAAAGCACACATGGATCTCATACAGCAGGGAAGTGTCAGACTCAATTTCTTGGCAAACGTCTGGTATGAGATTCTTCTTCATCTTCTTACATATTTATATCACATCAGGATCCACCCCAAACAGCAACAACAACCACCCAGCTGAGTGCAAGGCTGTGCAAATATAAAGAGAGTCATGGTTCCTAGCCTGAAGACCTCACACTCCATGTGTCCAGTCCTCAGATCTGTAATTTCCATGAGTAATGACATTCACCTCAGCAATTCCACTAGGAATATTCATGGGGCTGTTTTTCAAGGATAAAGGCATAATGCCTTGATCTACTGAGCGCAGCACAAGTACACAGTGCAGTGCCAATGAATTTAACAGGCGTTGTAGAAAGCTGTTTGGTGCCCTTCTGCAGAAAGTAGAAAGAATGCAAATAGGAGAAACTTGTTCTGCAAAGATTTGTTCCTTCTCCTGGAGCTGTCTGAACACATTCTACAGCACCAACATGGCTGCCTATCTGACAAATACAGATGTCTTCCTTGTGATGCCAAAGCTGTGTTTGCTCTCTAGCCCTGTCCTATACATGTATCTGGCCTGCAGAAGACTAGTTTGAGCCCTGACGCCAATCCATTCACACCGGCACAGTTTCAACTGCCCTATTATGTTAGCGGAAGCCAGTGAAAGGGCTAGCTATAGCAGGAGGACTGGCTGTAGTAGAGAGGCACTTAATGACAGGGCAAAAACCACATTCAGGCAGAATCTGTCAGAATTCTGAACAGAGCACTGAGGAAAGTGCTGGCTAGAGTGCTCTCACCCACACCAGAGAGGGCTGTTGCCTCAACATGATGCAGACATCTTGTGTTCTGAATCTAAGGTGTGCGGTAAAGAGTATCTTTTGGCCAGAATTAATGTGAGTGGGAATAGGTATCTAAGAGGCTCCTCCTCCTCCTCCTCCTCCTCTGAGCTTGAGGAGGAACCGAGCTTGGAGAACATTATTATTATTATTATTATTATTATTATTATTATTATTATTATTATTTATACCCCGCCCTTCCCCGCCAAACCGGGCTCAGGGCAGCTAACACCAATAAAATCACAACAAAAACATAAAACAGTTAATTAAAATACAGATTAAAAACAATTTACAGTAAAATTAAATCTAAACTGCAGCCTCATTTTTAAGTAGCAGGTAGGTCAGGTAATGCTAGACTTGGACCAAGTAATGATCATGTAATGGTAGACTATCTTTTGTGAAAGATAGCTTGCCCACCAACACCAATCTTCCCCCACAATTTGTTGAGAACATTGGTGAATGTGGAATGGCGAGACCTAAAACCTCAGAGTAACAACTAATGTTTATGGTAAAGATGATGATATAATACATAACATCTACTACTTCTCCTGATTCACAAATACAAAATTCCTCATCCAATGTGATATTAGGAAGATGGAATGCACTATACCGGGGAGGGGAGATCCATGAGGGATAGCATCTTGTTCCCCATTTGTGGAACACACTCCCTAATGAGGTCCGCCTGGCATCTTTGCTGCCATCTTTTGGATGCCAGGTAAAATAACTGTCTTCTCTTCCCCCAGGTTTTGGATGATGTATTTTCCTACTCGTGTGCCGCTAAAGCTTGCTGCAGAAGCTACTGGGTTGTCTGTGTTAGTTTTGTATATTTTTTACTCGCTTGCATGTTTGTACAAACGTGTCAATATTATAATATACTTATGTTTTTAAATATGTTATAAATTGCTTGGAGATCTCTATGTAACAAGCGACTAGCGATGCTGCTGCTGATAGGTTTCTGCATTGAAGGTTGTATTCTATGCCTGTGGCATACCAATTATGAATATTTTCAGACCCTTTTGTAGAGATATGGGGTTTACAGAGATTTAGGGAAGGTCCCACCCACCCCCCCCCTCCCCGGCTTGGCACTGTCGTTCATTTGATACCACAGTGGAGAGGAGAGCTACACTTAAGTGGGCAGGGAGCGACTTAGCTTGTTCCCAGCCTACAGCCACGATTAGCAATGCTAAGATAACCATTAGTGAAGACATAGGGAAATGGCAAAACTGCAAAGTTAAGACAAGCCACAGTGATTCATAGCAGCTGAGAACCTGTCCTACGGCTTCCCAAATGCCACTCCTCTGGCTATGTTTAAAAAATGCCATCAGAGGATGTGAAAACCTAATCGCAGAAGCAGAAGCATTTTTAGCTAGTAAATAACCATGGCTCTGATTTACTTCGTCTGCTGTGGGGGCTGCTATGGCACCAAGAACTCCCACAATCATATATCCAAATAAGCAAAGGTTGTTAATTGCCTTTATTGGCAGTCAAGGCCAGGGGCGGGGAAAGGATTCCTATATATTGACCAAAAAAGAATTTCTTGCAGCACTCTTGCCATGTCTGACCCAAACCAATGTGTAGACCACCAAATAAACAAGTGCACAGAGCAGCAGTTCACAAGTACAGCTGTTTTTTAAAATAAAATAATAATAATAATAATAATAATAATAATAATAATATTTGAGATCCTTTTTGGTTAAAGGACGGGGTATAAATGTCTTAAATAAAGAAAACAAGGGGTCCAACTTAGGCAGGAAGCCACTTAGTTGAGCTCTGGTTATCAGCAATATAGCATGCTTTTGCAGTTATCCAAAACAACTGGCAAACTCTCACATATATACCATACATGCAATGCAGTGTTACACCACTTTAAGAACTGTGGCTTTACGAGTCATGACCCCAAAGAATCCTGGGAACTAGAGTTAGTTAAGGGCACCAAGAGTTGTTAGGACGCCCCTAAGAAACCACAGTTCCCAAGGTTCTTTATGGGAAGCCATGATTCTTAAAGTGATATAACAATGCTTTAAATCAGCCCCCCCCAAACTCAGCCCTCCAGATGTTTGGGGACTACAATTCCCATCATCCCTGACCACTGGTCCTGTTAGCTAGGGATGATGGGAGTTGTAGTCCCAAAACATCTGGAGGGCCAGGTTTGGGGATGCCTGCTTTAAATGTATGGTGTGGTTTTGACTTTAGGATAGCTTGAGGGAAGTTTATTTGTATGTAGATTCAGGGGCCACCTCATGAGAAGAGAAGACTCCCTGGAAAAGACCCTGATGTTGGGAAAGATGGAAGGCGCAAGGAGAAGGGGACAACAGAGGATGAGATGGTTGGACAGTGTTCTCGAAGTGACTGGCATGAGTTTGGCCAAACTGTGTGAGGCAGTGGAGGATAGGGGTGCCTGGCGTGCTCTGGTCCATGGGGTCACAAAGAGTCGGAGTCGGACACTACTGAACGACTGAACAACAACAACAAGATTCAGGGGACATGTGCTGTTTAACTCATAGGAAGTTTGTCCTCAGAGTTTGCACATGGCCATGTGTTATACTTTCCAAAGACAGCTTGAAGCTATTCTCTGATTGGGGGGGGGGGGCTGACACATATGTGGCCTTGCTGCAGGTGAACCAAGGCTTCATATCAATCTTTATTCCAACACAGTTTAAGACACTTCCTAAACATTAGGAAGAACTTCCTGACAGTGAGAGCTGTTTGGCAGTGGAATTTGCTACCAAGGAGTGTGGTGGAGTCTCCTTCTTTGGAGGTCTTTAAGCAGAGGCTTGACAGCCATCTGTCAGGAATGCTTTGATGGTGTTTCCTGCTTGGCAGGGGGTTGGACTGGATGGCCCTTGTGGTCTCTTCCAACTCTATGATTCTATGAGAGGGTCAGTGAGGCAGAGTCACACCCAGGGCGGCTGAAGATGGAGAGGAAGTGGACTTTTAAAAGACAGATTCATAAGCACGGCTCAGCTCCAATGCCACTTCATATAAATTCAAAAGCACACTAGTCAGGGATGAATAGTCTTTCCTGATTTCATAAAGCAAAGTTCACGAAGCTGGGAAATATTGTCTGAACCTGGACAGTTTATTAGACACATGCTACTAAGCAGAGTGAAATCATACCATTGAACAGATCTACATATTTAGTAACTGAATAGACAGATTCAGAACAACTAATCATTGTAGAGAAGGAGTTTTCCTTTCCTCTGGTCTGAATATTTGCCAGGAGATAGAGGAAACAGACCAGCCAATGGTATAAATCTGCTTTAGGCTGCAATCGTTATACACACTCACTGAGATCAATAAGGCTTACTTCTGAGTAGAGCCAAGAAAACTCTGTTATTGCCAATAGAGCCCTTTTCTAAATATTGGATATATACAACTTGCTCTTGTTGAGCCACTCAGAACTCAGGAGCATAGCTGCAGGGCTATTTTGTCAGTGTGATTCCCTCAAGGCAGTCCTAAATACCATCTTTGGGATGTGGAAAGTGGTGGCAGATATTGCTGTTAATCATATCTATTATTAATTCAACAAACCTTCTAAAATCCTTATCCTAGTTGTCATCCGTTTTCCAATACGAATCGGTTTGATGTGCATGCTGTTGTTGTTTAAACTGTTTTTATATTTAGAATTAGCTTTTAAAAATTGTTTTTATATATGCAATTGTTTTAACTGTGTTGATGTAGGCAACTGTTTGATTTTATCACACTGTGAATCACAGGAACAGTTTTTCAGTTTTGCTTTTAATTGTTGCGGAAAAAGCACCTTCTCCTTTTCCAGCGAGCCCTTTGAAATGCCACCCTTTAAAAATCCAAGTCCCAGAAACTAAATCACAGCTCAATGAGAGCTGTATAGGAGCTCCCAAAGGGTTATTTGAAACTTCCTGGGAACTGTGTTGTACCCTCAGGTTCCCACACAGTCAACAGGTTAGGGAAGCTCCTCATCCTTGGGAGCAGAGCTCTGCAATCCTTGAGCTTGCCTGACTAAGCTTGAGGAAATAC
This sequence comes from Lacerta agilis, assembly GCF_009819535.1. Taxonomy (NCBI): domain Eukaryota; kingdom Metazoa; phylum Chordata; class Lepidosauria; order Squamata; family Lacertidae; genus Lacerta; species Lacerta agilis. The sequence continues at coordinate 102,944,725 of NC_046314.1, read as the reverse complement.
TTTGACCAAAATGAGCTGAAGCTAGGGCACACTTCCTGGCATAACATATCAAAATAACGTGAATGGTCAACTATGTACTCTCCCCCCCCACACACACAACTGACCGGCTGATTTTGAAACAAATGAAAATTAGTTATTTTTCAGAGCATCTTCATTGAAAACAGCTCCTCCTGCAGGTGTAGCTTCAAGCAAAAATAGCAGCTGTGTAGAAGCGATGATTAGATAATTTGTTCCTCAATGTACTCTTCTATATATATAAGGGCTGACCCAGGAGAGAAGTCCTCCCTTCCAGAAAGAGCGTCCTTTTCCCTGAGAGGAACACTGCAATTACTGGGAGTCGTCATTTGTGTTGACTCAAGAACTATATTTCTAAATATAGATTACGATGAGTTTGTTCCATCAAGGCCGCTTTTCTTTCCATGAACAACTTTCTGACGCCTTCCCCCTTGAACTTGTACAACCACTGGGAAACTTAAGTTTACAGCTGCAATAAAACCTCCACAACAATTCTGAATAGCCTTTGAACTTTCTGACCTGATAACCATTGGTGCTGTTGCTGGCAGCCAAGCTTCCTATTGATAAAAGCAATCTCACGTGCTACCATTTTTAATACAAGTACCCAGGCCTAGCCCACACATGAGGCGAGCTGAGGTAGTTACCTCAGGCGGTGGAACTGCAAGAGGTGGTACCCTAGCACATGCCTCACCTGTCCTGCTGCCTCTGCTGTTGACAGGAAAGTGGCGGCGGCAGTGGCGGCAGCAGCTTCCAATTATATTGCACGAGATCTCAACAAAATCTTGTGAGATGTTGCTGGGGCTCGCCATTGTCATTGCTGCTTTGCGGGAGCTGATGAACGACCCATGTGAGGGATGCTGTGGCAGTAAGACAGCATCTTCTCGTTTCGCCTCAGGTGGCAAAACGGGATGCGCTGCCCCTGCAAGTACCCAATCTGCCCCCGATTCCCATGGCTAAATAATATCCTCTAGTGTGGAAGGGATATCTCTGAAATATTCTGGCGTATTTTCTTATTTCCCTAAATGGAAAGCAAAAAATGAAAGGGCAGTTCTGGGGGAAAGCGATGCTTGAAATTATTGTGAACGACACAAGGCAAATTCTCTGAGGAATATTTACAGGCTATTAAAAAGGAAGAGGAAAATGCCACATCTCTCCATAAAGCTCAGGAGCTCATTGCTTTTGTCTCCTTATTAGTGTAAGCCATAACTACTGCAGTCAATTATCACATTAACATTTCGGTTAGCAAAAGAGACAAACAAATTGCCCTTCTGCCAATTCCAATCATTATGTTTCCTTTGTACACAAGACAGTTTTGGGAAGTCGCAAAAAAGCAAAGCTTGTGCAGTTACTTCATGCACATAAAAATAAATATTCCACGGTGTATTTCCATTCCCTCAGAAGGCACACCATTGGAAACATCTGCTTGCCTTTGTTCTGTTTCAAGCAAAAAACAAAAACAAAACTCCGCAGTATGAAGAGAAGGGGAGGCTTCACTAGTACCCTAGACAGCAATGTACAGACTAGCACTTCCATAAGAAGAGCACTCAAATGTTGTTTCAGCACCACTCAGCTTCAGACTGAGCCTTAAACAAGGGCTGCAGCTGTATCTCAGCAGCTGGCTCCACTTTCTGGGAGAGATTCTTCTTCATTTCAAGGGACAATCATTGATTTGGGGGATGGGGAGAAGACTAGGGCTCCTAAACGGTTTCAGCCCTGTATATCTCCAGCCCCATCGTTCAGCCCAGACAGTGAGGTCCAGCTCCAAGAGCCTTCTGGTGGTCCCCTCACTGCGAGAAGTGAGGTTACAGGGAAACGGGCAGAGGGCCTTCTCAGTAGTGGCGCCTGCCCTGTGGAACACCTGTCAGATGTCAAATAGATAACCAATTATACGACCTTCCAAAAACAACTGAGGGCAGCCCTGTATTAGGAAGCTTTTAATATCGTGGGTTTTTTATATTCTTTGGGAAGCTGCCAAGAGTGGCTGGGGCAGCCCAGTCAGATGGGCAGGATACAAGTAATAAATTATTATTATTATTATTATACTTACTTGCTTGCTTCATTGCTTCTGCAAGCTTGTTGGAACACTGGATTAACCAGAATGCCACAAAATAATGCCAGTGCCCAAGCCACTGCCCTATGCTAAGGCTTACCCATTTGAAGTCATCAATTTTTTCCTGATTCTGATTCCTTCCTTCCAATTTACTACCATTCCTATACAAAGTAGGCACGTGTGTGTGTGTGTGTGTGTGTGTATGTATGTACATGTGCCCGCACACACAAAAACACCCTCTCCCTGGTGCCTCTCACGCTATCCCTAAAACCTTTCACAGTCTGCTATCTTTTCCTCCTTCCTCCTTGTCTGCTCTTCTCCATCAACACAAAGGAACTTTAAATCAGCTGTCTAGCTGCAGGGGAACGGGCATCTCCCCACCCCAACCCTTTTTTATTCACTTCTGCAGAAATGTTACGCTATAAATCACAATCAGGCCTGAGCCAAGCTGAAAGATAAACTGTCAGGACACACATGCACAGCACACCCAAGCTACATAACAAGGTATCTGCTAAATTAACCTCTGTGATGAAAGCTGCACCATTAGCACATCTGAGAAAAAGAAAACGTTCATGGAGAGCTTAGCATCATTAGGGAAAAGGCAAGTGCACCCGAGGTCCATAGGCATGGAGTGATATAAGTGGGAGCAGCAGGTGTAGACAATCGCTAGCTCTTGCAGATAGCACCCTTCAAAAGAGGCTACGAATACACTCACCACTAAACCCTATGGATAATAAACTCAGCATTCTGACAGCTAAAAGGTTCCAGTTACAGGTGGGTAGCCGTGTTGGTCTGCCATAGTCAAAACAAAATAAAAAATTCTTTCCAGTAGCACCTTAGAGACCAACTAAGTTTTTTCTTGGTATGAGCTTTTGTGTGCATGCACACTTCTTCAGATACACTGAAATAGAAGTCACCAGATCCTTAAATATAGTGAGGGAGTGGGGAGGGGTATTACTCAGAAGGGTGGTGGGAATGGGTGATCAGCTGATAGGTGTGGAAAACCTGTTGACGAGTCTTAACGGCTGCAATTAGTCTTGTAGGGAAAGGCAAGGGGTGAGATGGCTAAAGAAAGCTTTGTCATGTACAATGAGATAAGAATCCAATGTCTTTGTTCAGACCAGGTTTCTCCATGGTTTTAAGTTTGGTGATTAGTTGCAATTCAGCCACTTCTCTTTCCAGTCTATTTCTGAAATTTATTTGTATTAAGACAGCTACTTTGAGATCTTTTATAGAATGTCCTGGGAGATTGAAGTGTTCTCCTACTGGTTTCTCTGTCTTGTGATTCCTGATATCAGATTTATGTCCATTTATCCTTTGGCGTAGGGTTTGGCCTGTTTGTCCAATATACAGAGCTGAAGGGCACTGTTGGCATTTGATTGCATAAACAATGTTGGAAGATGAGCAATTGAATAGTCCTGAGATGGTATGTTTGATGTTGTTGGAGCCAGTAATGGTGTTGAAACAAACTGCAGCATTTGGCTGCTAATTTGTAGAAATTACAAGACTGCACAGAGTTGTATGGCCAGCTCTGTGAGTTCCTCTGCTTCTGCTGACCCAACCATGAGCAGGAATGCTACCTAACTGAGTATGCACACACACATTTAGAACTGCTGAATTGCCATTAGATAATGAAGGTGCTTTGAATGTTGGAAAGGGCTATGCTATTGCCTTAAAGATGCACAGAAATGAAGGCATAAATTCAGAAAGGACTGCAAGGTGATGAGGGTGCTGTGGCCATCCAAGGTCAACGTAAAACGGCACCAAACCCTACATGCAAGTAGCACAATATGCTTAAAGTAATTAAGGTGGTGATCCTAAGTCCTTTTGATATTAGTTGCTGGAGGGGACTGGGATATGGCAGAGGTGCTGGTTCACCAACCTGCATAATAGGCTCACAGTATTTGGTGGGTGGAGAGATACCACTTGTGTTGCTCCTGCCAGAGTTGATAGGACAAAATTGGAGGAAAGAAAGGTTATGCAGGTAGAAAATAAATAAATAAATTCTTGGGGAAAGGGCCTTTTTGGTGGTGGCTCCCTGGCTGCATAATGCACGCTCCAGAGAGATTTGCTTGAAGTCTATTTTGTGGTATTTTCAATACCAAGTGAATAACTTTATAAAATTTTCTTAAGCCTTTAGATTCCTGATTCTATAAATATGTTTATTTATTGGTGGTGTTGAGATGATTTATTTATTTGGTTGTGCTGCCTTCCCCCCATCTTCTTTAGAATTTATTGTTTATAGTTGTGTTTTTATTATTTTTGCAAACACACCAGAGAACAAGGAATACCACCCCATATGTAAAGGTAAAGGTAAAGGGACCCCTGACCATTAGGTTCAGTCGTGACTGACTCTGGGGTTGCGGCGCTCATCTCGCGTTACTGGCCGAGGGAGCTGGCGTACAGCTTCCAGGTCATGTGGCCAGCATGACAAAGCCGCTTCTGGAGAACCAGAGCAGCGCACGGAAACGCCATTTACCTTCCCGCCGGAGCGGTACCTATTTATCTGCTTGCACTTTTGACGTGCTTTCGAACTGCTAGGTGGGCAGGAGCTGGGACCGAGCAACGGGAGCTCACCCCATCGCGGGGATTCGAACCGCCGACCTTCTGATCAGCTAGCCCTAGGCTCTGTGGTTTAACCCACAGGGTCACCCACGTCCCTACCCCATATGAACCACACAGCAAAAACCTGTGTCTTGGGTGGGGGTTTCTAGAGGCTAAAGCAACTATAATCCATAATAATAGTGGAAATGTGAGTGACTTAGTGTGCTGTGTCTCAAATGTTTCTGTTGCTCAGTGAATTTTTCATCTCCTATGGTGAATATTATGGCCTTGTCATGTCTGATGCGTTTTGCTGGAGCTTTAAAGATCATTTGGCACATGGTATCAATCTTAAGCAGAAAAAGAAGAAAAAGGAAATGTGTGAAATTTTCTTTCATTAAAGGTGACTCATAGCTCCATTGTTTTTAATTAAAAGCCTATACTACTTAGCACTTCCTTAGGGGTAACGAAATGGTTTTTGTTCCTCCCTGTTGCACTCAGGAGTCTATTCACACACGCCTTCCTACACACTGGAACAGGAGGTCTCTACTTATCCTAAAAGCTAGCAAAAGATCATTGGTTTCTATGCATTGTTTCTGGGCTGGAGACCGTTCCTTTGGGGGCTTTACACAGTTCTCTGAAGCCCACACATCCTGGCAACCTACACAGGAGCTCTTGCTGTTATCTTGCAGGAAAATAGCTTTAAAAATTGCACACCCCTCCTAGGCTTACTGCAATGGTGCCAGGGGCAGCTATCAATCTCCTCACCAGTTATGTCCAAATATGGGAAACACCAGGCACTCTTAACATTCAGCAGATAAAAGCAGGCATGTTTTGTTTTATATTATGTGCAAGAGCAATTCCTCTTTATACGGCAAGGGGCAATAGGTCTGCTAAGCTGCTTCCAAATGTCCTGCAAAGTGACCAGGGCCAGTTTGATAGAGGACAGTCCTACAGCCCTGTGGCAGAGCACATTCTCTGAACGTATGCACAAGGTCCCATGTCGAATGGCTGGCACCTCCAGTGAAAAGGATCTGAAGAAGCAGGGTGTAAAAGTCTGCTTGCGAGAAAAGACCAGGGGCGAGCAACCTGTAGCCTCCAACTCCCACCATCCCCAGCCAGCATACCTAATGATCAGGGATGATGGGACCAGGACTCTAGATGGAGCAGCAGCACTCAACCTCTCTATAGGTTATTCCTAGCTGCACGGTTGTGCCAGCACTACAGCCAGCTGCCAAACACCAACCTTTGGAACAATAAGGCTCAGCGTATGCTAACAAGATAGCAAGATTCAGTGCCAAAGCAAGAAAGGTAGGTATTCCATCAGGCAAACAAGTTCATTTAGAATGCTACAGAACCTCCCAAACATTAAGTATACTTTATTTTAGCTGCACTTTCAGAGGCCCGAGCCGTTCCGTCTTCCTTGACACGGCGAAGTTCAACATGACAACAATGCAACAAAGGTCAATTAATCTTTGCAAAGATCGTAATTATTACCTCCAGATAGTAAAGGCAAGCGCTTATTTAAGAAGATGAAAAGCGGTACCTGCTGCTGCTGCTCAGGCAGGATGCTTCAACAGTTTGTTATCTTTCTTTGCTATGGAATCCCGGCTACTTGCCATTAATAATTCTAACAATATTGGCAGGAACGTGGCTGGGGGGGGGGTAAAATATAATATTTGACTTTGGGCTTGCTGTGAAGATGAATGGCACTTTGGTGCTGGGAAAGAAGAGAAGGCTGGGGTGTCCACTGGTGCCAGGAAGCGGGGGATCAGAGCACCTTGCAGCTCAAACACTGAATGAAAGGGGTGACTTGAGATTGAAAAACTCAGTAATAATGATTTCTATTTGTAGGGTATGTGTTCTTTCCTAACTGCTCAGAGCATTTCCCTTGCAACAGTTCTGTAAAGTGGGTCCATTTGTAGCCTAAGGAACTCAGGGCAATATTCTCCCCTTGCCTTTCAATCCTCACAACAGCCCAGTGAGTCATGCGCTCACTATAGCACACTGTCTTTCACGGCGGATGAGGCTGGGTGGATAGCGAGTTGCCCTGTGGATGCTTAATGAGTTCACATTAAGTGAGTTGCTCCTGCAAATGTTGCTGGACTACATCTCCCACCACCACTGGTAACTGGCCAAGCTGACTGGGGCTGATGGGAATTGGAGTCCAACAACATCTAGAGCCGTGTTTCCCAACCTTGGGTCTCCAGCTGTTTTTGGACTACAACTCCCATCACCCCTGAGCACTGGTCCTGCTAGCTAGGTGTGATGGGAGTTGTAGTCCAAAAACAGATGGAGACCCAAGGTTGGGAAACATGGCTCTAGAGAACTGAAGGTTCCCCACCTTCCGTCATAGAGGATATGAATTTGAAGCAGGGCCTTTTGCTCCTCAAATCTCAGCTCCTCTGCTGGCAAGAAATGCAACACCTGCTCTTATTAAAATGTGTCCGCTCAGTGCCATTATGGAACTGAATAACAAACAAATGACACTTTTCACCAGCCTCATTAGAAACGTATTATGATAAGTGCTGGGGCACCTGCCAGCGCTCCCAGCAGCGTGGATCTGAGCTTACAGCCTGTTGACCTGTTGCCTGTTGACCAGCGTGGCTCCTTCATTCAGAGGCACATGAGCCGATGCAGATAGGCTAGCAACAGATGTTCCCGTTCCATGCAGGTGTGTGTGTGCAGGTGTGTGCGCGCACCTGTGTGTGTGGAGCACATGAGTAACGTGTGCTGATGCAATCACAGTGTAGACACAGTGTGGCTGCCCTTCACAGAAAACATTCGGGAAGCGGGACCTGAAATCTTGAATGAAAACAGAGAGCTAACCCACAGGCTGCTGTCAGGTGAGATGACAGAAGTCTGCGCATGAAAAATGACATTGTTACGAGGGGCTTCCAGGGAGCAACTTCTAGAGGACTCCCAGCAAAATGGCTGCTTTTAAGGGAGGTGGAAAGGGGGGGGGAAACCTGATCCAGCTATCACATTTAAAATATTTTACATCCAAAGTGTATGGTGAGGAAGACACCAAGAAGCCTGCCTCTGCCATTGATTAATTCCACAGGGCACTGACTGCAGCAAAGTTTTAACAATGCCACCAGTTTTTATTTCTGCATTTGGAGAGGGCTATTCTTGGTCACAGAGGAACATTTGTGCTTCAAAGGAACAAGAAAGGGTGATTTGTTTATCCTACTGCAGTTTTGTCTCTGAAGTGTAAATGTATGTCAGAGTGCTGGACTGAGAGCACTGGAGGCAAAAAGGAAAGAGGCACATTTTCCTAGCAGGGTGGAAAAAAAAGAGGAAAATCACCTGGGAGAAAAGGCTGCCCCTGGGACCTGGCTTTACTGGTAAAAGGCATGGGCACCAGCATTCTCAGTGAGAAGGAAAACTGTTCTGTTGTTTTCTCTACTGAGTACAATAGCTGAGGGTTTTTTTGTTTTGTTTTTTATTTCAAGGACTAGTTGGAAATAGATCAGACCTCTGCAAGCATCACAGAGGTATTAAATACAGTGCATTTCCCCAGGAAAGGCTACAAAGACTGTGAGATGAGTACAGCACTCACGTTTGTTCACAGACACATAGTTAAATATAAGCTATTCGTGCATTGCTTAGAAAACTGCTCCAGGGGCTATAATGTGGCAATATACAGTATTCCCCTCCTCGAAGGACAGAACTAGACAATAGGTTTGAAGGTGTAGATATCACCAAGGGCAGTAGCCTTGCATTTCTTCCTCCCTTCTCTCCTGGCAACATCCACACAATGAAAATAGAGATGCAGTGTCAGTTCATCAATTGCTCCTGAAAGTGGAGGCGAATGGAGTGGGAGAATCTCAATGCAATGACGCTGTATCATGATTTTTTTCTTCTTCTCCTTCTCCTATTTAACATTACTGGGGAGGGAATATTATGGGGCTGCTTGTATGTTTTCCTTCATGGGCAAATTAGCAGCTTGTGGTGGCATTTAGACTGGCAAAATGCCCCAATCTGGTTTGCTCTCTCCTCCACACAGTTACTTTTAACTGACCTCCTTCTGCTCTATCTAGTTCAGGGGTCTGCAACCTTTAAGACACAAAGAGCCACTTGGACCCGTTTCCAAAGGAAAAAAAAAAAACCTGGGAGCCGCAAAACCATTGCGACATTTAAAACAAATATAACGCTGCATATATTGTTTCTTACCTTAATGCAATAATAATAAATAACGTATAGGAGCCAATGCAAAGTATAATTAGTAAAAGCAACAAGAATAAGTTCTTACTTTTTTGCATTGACTCAGGGGCGTACCCAGGATCAAAACTGGGGGGGGGGGCAAGCCATGGTCCTTCAGGTTGTGACATTTCAGCACGGAAAGGCGAATGAAACCAAAATTTTAGGGAAATTATATATAATTATAGCAGTGCTTTATTACAGTAGTTATTACAATTATTTGCTTGGTTTTTTAAAAATTTTATTCTAGTTACATGTCTTATACCAGGGGTGGCCAACTCCCAAGAAACTGTGATCTACTTTCAGCAGTGATCTACCCCCGTTTTTTGGGGTTCAGCTCAAAGTTGTTTTGGGGGGGTGTGGTGGGTGGGAGAGAGGGCTTCCCCCTCTAAGATAGGTTGGCAAGCGAACTAAGAAAGAAAGAAAAAGGGGGGTGGGAATGGAAAAGTGGGGTGGAAAAATATAAATTGGGGGTGTGGTGGGTGGGAGAGAGGGCTTCCCCCTCTAAGATAGGTTGGCAAGCGAATTAATAAAGAAAGAAAAAGGGGGGTGGGAATGGAAAAGTGGGGTGGAAAAATATAAATTGGGGGTGGGGTGGGTGGGAGAGAGGGCTTCCCCCTCTAAGATAGGTTGGCAAGCGAATTAATAAAGAAAGAAAAAGGGGGGTGGGAATGGAAAAGTGGGGTGGAAAAATATAAATTGGGGGTGGGGTGGGGTGGGGAGAATATCTATTAAAAATATGTAGTAGTTTAAAAAATAAAAATAAAGGGGGGAAATCTTTTTCTTCTTTTTCCTTTTTTTGAAAACAAAAACAAAAGGGGAAGAGAAAAGAAAAAGGGGGGATAGAGGGAGAAAAGGGTAATAATAAAAATTCAAATAGAGTGGCTGCAGCAGCTGTGGGGGGGGGGTTTGTTTATTTTTCGTTTGTTTGTTTTAAAAATGGGATTTCTCCCCTTGGATTAAAAAAGGAGGGGAGGAAAAAAAAGAGAGGGGGGTGGGAGAGCAAGGCAAAAAGCCAAAAAGCAAAAAACAGGTTTTTTTGGGGGGGGGAATCGCGCCAGGCTCTGCAGCGCGCCGGCCTCGGGGCTCCGGGCCCCCGAGCCGCCCTTGGGGCCATCGTTGAGCATGTACACCGCCCGCAGCGAGCGCTGGCGAAGCACCGGTTGGCGGAGGTTTCAGAAGCAGCCCGGACGTTTTCGCCGCCGCCGCCCGGCCTTCCTGTTGCACAGCGGCGCAGGAAGGCTCCGAGTCCCGGCCGGGCCCCCAGGCGCCCCCCGGATCCTGCTGCCAAAGAGGCGCCGGACGGCGAGGCGGAGCAGCAAAGCCAGGCGGAGGCGGCAGCAGCACCATCCGGCGACCGACGCCGGGAAGGTCCCCCGCCCGCCCACCTCTCCGGGGAGCGGGGAAGGCGCAACGGAGCCAAGCCCCACAAGGACACCCCAGCCGCCCGCCGGGCCCGACACTCCAAGGAGGGAAGCGGGCAGGCGCGGCGGGTCAGGAGGATGGCGCGGCGGGCGCAGCCCAGGCGGGCCAGGAGCGCAGTGCAGTGCCCCCACCACTCCGCGCCACCTCCACGCCCCAGGCAGCCGCCCCGGAGCCGAAGGAGGAGCGCCTGTTGCGCGCTCACAGTGGCGGGCCACGGCGGGGACGGCCCCGCTCCGCTCCGCCAACTGCGCTGCCGCCGTCGCACCAGGCCCTGCCCCCCGCGCCTCCCCCCGGCTGCCCCCTCCCTCCCTCTCTCTCTGCCCCCTGCAAACCGCCCCTCCATCGCGGGCAGGGCTGGCGCGTCTTCCCTCCGGCCGAGGAGTTCTCAGGCGCAGTGCCCCCACCACTCCGCGCCACCTCCGCGCCCCAGGCAGCCGCCCCGGAGCCGAAGGAGGAGCGCCTGTTGCGCGCTCACAGTGGCGGGCCGCGGCGGGGACGGCCCCGCTCCGCTCCGCCAACTACGCTGCCGCCGTCGCGCCAGGCCCCGCCCCCCGCGCCTCCCCCCGGCTGCCCCCTCCCTCCCTCTCTCTCCCCCCTGCAAACTGCCCCTCCATCGCGGGCAGGGCTGGCGCGTCTTCCCTCCAGCCGAGGAGTTCTCAGGCGCAGTGCCCCCACCACTCCGCGCCACTTCCGCGCCCCAGGCAGCCGCCCCGGAGCCGCGGCAGGGCCGCGAAAGAGCCGCATGCGGCTCCAGAGCCGCAGGTTCCCTACCCCCGATCTAGTTTGTTCCAAGAGACACATCCTACATTTTGCATGAAATTGCCCTTTCTTCAATGCTGCTCTGTTGTAGGCATCAACTGAAGGCTAAACTAGAGGAGACGATAGAAGCGTCTTCATCATTAAGATATTCTGGGTTTTTTATTGTTTGATGTTCTATTATGTTTTTTTATATATGCTGTAAGCTGCCCAGAGTGGCTGGGAAACCCAGCCAGGTGGACCGGATATAAATAAAACATCATCATCATCATCATCATCATCATCATTATATACAGGTGGTTTTTAAAAATGCAAATAGCATCAGCTGTGGAGATGGGGTTGACAATTAGCCGGACAATTAGCAGGTGTCCTGTGGAAAGCCCGTCCTTTGAAGGTGCTATTGGCATCAGAACAAAGGCTTCATTGGCACCAAGCATTTGGTTTCGTTCCCCAGCTAATGTTCTTTGCATTTAAAATAACCCCCTAATCTCTCCAAAACGTGTGGGGTGGGGAAACCTTTCCCAATCTAGTGCCCTCCAGTGGACTGTGTTGACTGGGACTGATGAGAATTCTCTAGATGTTTTTGGACTGTGTTGGCTGGGGCTTGTGGGAGTTGGAGTCCAAAACATCTGGAAGGCACCAGGTTGGGGAATGTTGCTCTAAGACCACCCAGTCCCATTGTTACACACCAAGCATACTTGAGTATCTTTACTTATACATACATTCCACTGTGGTAAATGGAGCTTACTCCCAGGAAAGTGTGTTTGGGACTGCAGCTGATCACCCAGGGAGGTGTTCCAGGCCGGTCCACAATTCCGAGATTCTGCTTCTCTGGACGTTCACCATAAACCTGAGCATCTTTTGGATGCAAGGCGAACATTTCCTATGTAGTCTGTCACTGTCTGGGGCTTAAATGGCTGGGTTCATTTAGCCTACACAAATTATTTCTCAAGGCAGTAGTAATTAATACCTTGCTGAGATATTTTCCAGCTCCGCTCTGGATGGATAAGAATTACACCTGGGTTTTGTGCAGCCTCTGGCGTGTGTTTATTCTGCATCAAGGAATGGAAAAAATACTAGAAAGTTTCTTGAAATGAGAACATTTGTCTCCTAGATGTATCATGGAATAAACTCTGGGCAAAGGACCAAGGTAAGTAATTAGACTGGCTGCCTTCCATGTTTAAGATACTTGTCCTAGGCCACAGATTGTCCCCCTCCCTCCACTTTTTTCTTTTTTTGAGAGATGAATTTCAAAAAGTATTTTCTAGACTACCATTCACCCTCTTGAACTATGTTGTGCATGGCTTAGTAACAATGTTCACATTATCTCTTACTAATTCTGGAATACAAGATAGCATTTTTTTTTAAAGCTTACAGTACTTTTCTCCTGCCTTTCCACCAAATGGTGCCCAAGGAGATTCCAGGTGCTCAATTGCAAGAGGAGCCTTAAAAATTGTGTCTGGGAATTAGCACACAAGCAGCTGCAGAGGGCAGTAAGTGGGATTCCCCATTTGCATGCTTCTGCACTTAGAACTTTGTTGCATCCTTTTCTTTCATTCTTTCCCCACACAAATCCTGCTCCTTTGCCCTTGTCATCAAGGATCCAGTGGTGGTTCTAGGTTTTAAGGGGTCCATGAACACAGGGTCTTCAGGGATCCCCTTGGCTACTTGTCAGCTTCACCCCTGCCCATTCATTTCCTTCCCCCCCACTGAATCTAGACATCAAGGGCGTTGCTAGATACAGTACTTAAAATAACTGAGGCCTAGACCCATAGAAACAAACATGCATAAGATTTAGATTTGTTAATTTATACACACAGATGCAAACTTAGAATCCTAACTGCACAGAAGATAAGCCAATTAATTTCCCACCCAAATCACCCCAGATAAGTTGCATAATTAATTTGTACCCTACCCCAGATCAGTTCCTCTTAAATTTACCCACAATTAATTCCCTAACAGATCCTGCTTCAAATCAGCTTAATTCCCCTTCATTTCCCTCCTTCATTAATGGGAAGATCATCCCTAAGTAGTCATTTTAAATTAATTTATTTCCACCCCCCTCTTAATTTCCTACCCAGTAAACCAGATTGCCCCAATTCAATTTCCCCCAGAATTCATTACCCACACAGAAAACTCAAAGCACCAAAAATGGGGCCCCCCAATGAGAAGTGTTTTCTGCTTGACATAGTGGCCGAAGATGCCTGTGCATTTCTTCTACCTTTGAAGGAACTGCCTAATACCAGATCTATTGAGCCCAGTGTTGTCTCCTCTCTCTGGCAGCAGTTCTTTGGGCTCATAGTCAGAGGCCTTTCACATCCCCTGCTACATTATCATTTGCTATCTGGAGAATCTGGGTTTTGAACCTGGGACCTTTCACAAGAAAAGTTAGAGCTCAACCCATTGAGCTATTGGCCCACCCCAGAGAACTCTTGATGTCTATGGACATACCAGCTGAATGAAGTCCCAGCAGGTGGCTGCTTCAAACCTCAAAGCCCCTGTTAAGAGGCATCTATGCTTTACTGGTACAGTGTGTGTGTGTGTGTGTGTGTGTGTGTGTGTGTGTGTGTGTGTGTGTTTTAAGCAGTTGTCAGCAGATACAGATGCAGAGAGGAATTAATTGAATTTTGTGCCTCCAGGCTCAGCTAAAGAGCAAGCATGAGTGCAAACACAGTTTCAACTCTGACCCTATCACAGAAAGAACCAGAGTTTGTTGGCTGAAGACAATTTCTTGACTGAATGCATTCAGAAACTCCCCTCAGACTTCTCCACTCAACACAGAAAGGTCGGGGTGGAGCAGACAGGGACACAGAGGGTGAAGTCAGTGCAGGCACTCCAGTGTCCCTAGTTGTGTTGCAATTCCCTATTCGGGCATAACACCTGAACAAGGGGTAGTAGCAGAACTCCCCCCCCCCGTTTGATTGTTATTGTCATCACCATGAACATAGAGACATAAGAAGTGAATGACTTCTTTTGAAATAATTACATATTTGATCCCTACAAAACTGGAGAGAGAAATCTCTTAGATGGAAGAAGGGTTGAATAAAACTCAAAAAACAAAACAAAACCCCAACCTAAGATATCAGCAGGAGCTAATGGCGACTGGCTGCGCTTTGAACCGAAGGCAGCAGCAGAACTGCATGATGGGAGCCCTGCTTCCCCAAAGGTTGCTGCCTACCTTAGACCAAGGGGCAGAGCCATCAACACATCCTGCCAGCCTGGAGCTGGGAATAGGAAAACAACCCCTAGGAAAACCTAAAAACATCTGAGTGCATTTCCTGCTGTTAGACCCTCTCTTACAGAGATGAAGACCCGAACCATTAAAAGACAAGATACGAAAGACCACATTTCAACCCCAAAGCAGTCCATGACATCCTCAACCCAAACTGTCCAAAATTGTCACAAATGGAAATAGGGACGCTTTTTACAGAACACTATTCATGCCATACACTAGTGTACCCCACTACTGGTATATTTTATTCTTCTCATTTATTTTTAAGTACTCAATGCCCTTTTTTTTTTAAGGGTTCAACAACATCAAACCTAATATAAACAATAACAAAATAATATGTGCATGAAAAGGAATGACAGATAAAATTCAGTGCCAACAGAGATATTGCAAAGGCCGCTCAGCTAAAAATAACCTGCAGAGGAGTTGCAACAATTAAAAATCTAGAGCAGTGGTTGCCAATTAGCTAAGAACTACAGACCCCCCGTTTTTCAAAAGCCAAGCCAAGGGATAGATCAGGCTTCCTCAACCGTGGCCCTCCACATGTTTTTGGCCTACAAGTCCCATGATCCCTAGCTAGCAGGATCAGTGGTCAGGGATGATGGGAACTGTAGTCTCAAAACATCTGGAGGGCCGAGGTTGAGGAAGCCTGGGTTAGATGAACCAATAGCCTGAGTAAGCGTAAGGCAAATTCTTATGACTATTAATCTTTATCTTTCAATAAAAAGAACTTAGAATATTTGATCTCACAGTGGGTCTAGCTGTGCATATAATAGAATAGCTGCATTTTAAAAATATACTGATGCTAATAATATTTATACCCCTCCCATCTAAGCTGGGTATCCCCAGCCACTCTGGGCAGCTTATAGTACATATAAAACATATTAAAACATTAAACATTAAAAACATCCCGATAAAGGGCTGCCTTCAGATGTCTTCTAAAAGTCTGATAGTTGTTCATTTCCTTGACATCTGAATGGAGGGTGTTCCACAGGGAGGGTGCCACTACCGAGAAGGCTCTCTGTCTAGTCAGCAACATTTATTATGTAGATAGTTGTTTTATTTTTTTAAAAAAACCTCAAAGCGGTTTACAAAACAGTACCTTCCATCTCTTCAGATTTTTAAGCTCTAGAGCAGCCTTCGCCAATCTGGCACCGTGTAGATGTTTTGGATTGCAACTCACAAAGGCCATCCTTGGCCATCAGCTACTTCCTACCTGTCAGGAAGTTGCACCCATGCTATACTGGCTGATGGGAGTTGTAGTCCAAAACATCTCTAGGGCACCAGGTGGGGGAAGAGTTCCCTACTGAGTCTCAGGTGCAGCTAAAACCTCGAGAATGGCTGCTCTACTAAATACACTAACAATGTTTTAAAAAGCTATCTGCCAAACCTCTGCGAAAGGTAAGACAGAAACAAAATTGGAACAGGTCCTGAAAAATAAGGATGAGTTGGAGCACACGCCAGTCATTTAATAAGCTATAAGGAGGCAGACATGGACAAGGGTTGCTGATTAAGAAGAAGAAGAACAGAGTGGCTCTACAGAGTAAGCAGAACCCATAATCAGTGAGCTAAACATAGCCAAATATGCCAAGGACATTTGGTGCATCAGAGCATTCATTACGTTCAGCTTTTACAGTAGCTGGTTTCTTTCTCTTCTTTCTTCAAAGGCACAAAGAAGTCAGTCAGCATCTTTTCCATGATCAGCTACTGTCAATAGGAAGCATGAGCAAGAAGACAAAAAGGGGATCTATGAAGACTGAAAGCCAGTTAAATATTTGCAAAGAAACGCTGGTTCAGGTGACAGTAGCATTTAATTGTTTGGCTTGCTTTGTGTGTTATGCGCATATCTGTGTATGAAAAGAAACCGTAGCTCAACGGCAGAGCATCTTCCTTGCATGTAAAAGGCTCCAGGTTCAATCCCAGGTGTCTCTACATAGCAGAAGTCCCCATCTGAAATCACGGAAAGCCTCTGGTGGTCAGTGTGGACAATACTGAGCTAGATGGACCAGTTGTCTGACTCATTATAAGGCAGCTTCCTATGCTGCTATGACCCTTCCTCAAAGAAGGTACAACATGTCTTGGTGCAATCCCATGCGACCCCCTCATCACATAAAAGTCATACTTCAACCCTAAACTAAAAGGATGCATTTCTAGATGAGCTAGAAATTGAGTGGCTGCAAATGGGCCCTAGTGTAAATCCCATTAATGAAACATACTTCTGAGTAAACACACAGAGGATTACACTGTAATCATGGGAAGGAGGGGAAGGAGGCTCATAAAAAACAAGTCTTTTAAGGGGTTTCAGGTAGGTTGGGATGTCTGGATGAAAAGGACTTTTGGAACTACTGGTTCTTAGTAGTCCAAACTCTGTAGCAATCCATGGAAATTTACCAGTGTAGAATTTGGCCCATCAGTTGCATCCAATCTACCACTCCATTAATACCCAGGTCCAATAATGACATAATCTGGCAGGGGACAACTGTACTTACATTCTCTGTTTAAAACAAATGGAGGGGAGCTGGGCGGGAGGAAGAGTTGGAGGAATCATTAAAACAATGCCTGGCAGTCACTTTCCACTTTTGGCTGGTTTTCCTGCTCACAACTCAAGGATTACAAAAGACTCAAGTAGAAACACAACACAGTAATTGCCATGTTTTCATACTTTTGTTGATGTGACATTTCCATTTTTTCCCCCCATTCCATGTTAACACATATTGTTGGGTAACCGCAATGGGAATTGGCTTGATGTGGATGCTGAATCTTCCAGATTCTACACAGTGTTTTGGTTCCAAGAAAATGTTCCCCATTCTGAACTGTTTTAAAATCCAGGAACCGTATCCACACACTACAAGCTTGCAAGCTATGTAACTTAACTAACAAGACTACTGAGAAATCCTGGGCTAGAATGAAATTGCACCGTTGATGGGCCACACCGATTTTTTTTTTAAATGCCAAATATTACTATTCATGACCCTATAGGAAATATGAATTCTAGTATACTGCACAAGTAGGGTTGCCATATTTCAAAAAGTGAAAATCCGGATACAGAAGTTGTTGAGCTACACTTCAGGCATGGGTTGCCATACGTCTGGATTTTCCTGGACATTCCAGCAATTTCTGCCTGGACACTGTTTCCGACGACCGAATCCCAGGTATGTCAAGCTAAACCCTAGCTAAATATCAAATTGAGATTTGCCACGCCCTGTTAAAATGGCAGGCATACCTCATTCTTACACAAGAAAAAAGTCAATTCTGATCCTACAGAGATCAACAGGCACCCTCCTCTGCTGGGCTGTGTTGCTGCACTGGAATTATGGCTGGCCCAAATGTTTAGGCCACAGGAAGACAAATCCAAAGGGGGATGCTGAGGTGAATGAGGAGGCACAACCACCTCCCGTCTTTTACATTTCAGGGGTGGAGGCAAATTACATTTTGGGGGTAGGCTGACTGGTGCTTCCTCACTGCAAGTGGCTGCCATTTCTCTCCCTGAAGGGTTGCATCACAGACTCTGGGCAGACCCTGGTGATGTCATTAGGGGTGATGCCCAGTGATGTCATCAGGCATGACACATTAAGTATGAACCACAGTCGCAGAGAGCATGTCATTCAAATAACACCCCCCTCCCCGAAAGTCTAACAAATGATCAAATACGTTACTTTTTTGGAAATTAAAATAGAAACCTTAGCTAAAGGGGATGTTCCTATGATCACTGGAGAGTCTATGCAATAATTGGCAGCTGACTCCTGCTGGGCTGAGGCTTGCAAGCTGCATGCACAGTCTCTTTAATAATAAGAAGAAAAGGACTCTCGTCCACCTGGAGATGCAAGCCCTCTACCTGCCAGCTGGAGAGGGGCAGGTAAGCAAACCAGGGCTGGATCTAAAGGGACCCTGACCATTAGGTCCAGTCGTGTCCGACTCTGGGGTTGCAGCGCTCATCTCGTGTTACTGGCCGAGGGAGCCAGCGTACAGCTTCCGGGTCATGTGGCCAGCATGACAAAGCCGCTTCGGGCGAACCAGAGCAGCGCACGGAAACGCCGTTTACCTTCCCGCCAGAGCAGTACCTATTTATCTACTTGCACTTTGACGTGCTTTCGAACTGCTAGGTGGGCAGGAGCTGGGACCGAGCAACGGGAGCTCACCCTGTCGTGGGGATTCGAACCGCCGACCTTCTGATCAGCAAGCCCTAGGCTCTGTGGTTTAACCCACAGCGCCACCCGCGTCCCTCCAGGGCTGGATCTAGAAAAATGTTTCAGGAAAACGTGTTGTAAACCTCATAATGGGAAATCACGTTGCCGAAAGATGGAACTCCACAGCGCCACCTGGTGTCACAGTGTTATAACGCATTGAAAACACTTCTTTACTAATGTAGCAGAGTCCCTGGAGCCTCCAGTTTAGCCGTGGAGGTCTGGATGGCCATTCTCCAGCGGAGAGTTGTGGCATCCACACACAGAGAAAACTGCAGTCCCTGGGTCTAATGTTTTTCTTTGTGTGACACCTGCCATTCTGCCCCCACCCCCAGTAATGTCTTTGTGAATATTACAGCATGCTCACATTTCTGTTATGGCACACATTTGGCAAACTGCAGTCTTGGGATATGACAGCATGCCTCCCCCCCCCCAAGTGTGGGTCTAAGCGTCACCCATACGCAGAATGTGCTAATCAGCTCCATCTAATCTGTATGGCACACTAAGTAAATACAGAGTTTAGCACAGCAGCGGCCCAATCCTCAGTGTGCCGTACGAAGAAAGCAGGTGGCTGGCTGCAGAAATGTTCCTTCCCGCAGAGGAAATATCTCTGGATGACTCAAGCAAAGGAGAAACACGCCATATGCTACGAAGGAATGCTGCAAACTCTCAAAGTTTCTAGCCAACATGACCCAGAGGGAAACCCTTCACCACCCAAGCATGGCAATCCGGTCAAATCCCAAGAGGCAGCCGCACCTCTCCCCTGAATCCAAACCTGAAAAGTGAGCTAAGAGTTAACAGAGCTGAACCCTCAAACCTGTTCTGAAACAAACCATGAGGCACAGTGTGAAATGAGGGAGATCACCTGAGCTGACGACACCAAGTGTTTTCCTGTCAGGAAATCAACACTAGTCCCTCCCTGAAGTGGTTAACTAGGGGACTAAGCTCTCCTGACAGGAAGCCTGAGTTACAGAAAATATCGTCCTTCATTCGGTCCAGCGAGTTATATAGGCTCTTGAGGAGGTGAACTCAGGGAAAGGACAAAACTAACCTGAAGGGTGATAGTTTGTGTCTTGGAGTTCCCTCAGGAGGGGCTAGCGGGCGGAAACCCTGGTGTTGCCACAGAGTTGCTAAGAGGGCTTAGCTAACTGATATAGTGAGGGGATCTAATAAGGCGAGACCCCGAACTGTAGGCAAAGGAGAGGTTAACCCCTGAAGCCCTGAGCAGAGGATATAATCGGCCACGGCCGCTGGACAGGAAAACTGCCGTTACTAAGAGATCCCCAGAGTATAAATAAAAGGGGATTGAAATAACAGACGGACCTCAGAGGGACAGGTGGGGTGCATTGTAATTTGACCCAGAACACCTGATTAAAAATTCACTTAGTAACGAGGGGAGAGTCTGAAGTGGAGGTTCGTCGCACCCCCCCCCCCAGCGCATTAGACTCAGATCTTAGGCACCCAGCTAAGCTAGTCTGCAGCAGAGAATCACAAAAGAGCAGCATCCTAAACTAGCTATGTACTGTATAAATCCCTTCTCTTGTGGCTGAACTAAAGGGACGATGGCTCAGCTACAAGATCTTGGAGAAAGAAGGGGGAGGCAAGAGTTAACACCCCCCCTGCCCTTAAGAAGAGTCCATATGTACATGTTAAACAATTTAATAAATTGTTCTGTGCGCACTTATGTTCACAAAGATGTGATCATGAGCCCAAATACTTTCATGGGGTAAGTGAAGGAGTAATATGTATTATTATTATTATTATTATTATTATTTTGCTGTTGAAAGTTAAGAACATTACTACTAGCAACATGTCAGAGCTTCTATAGCCTACATATAGTAGGGGTATTTAAAATGAGAGTCTTCATAGCAATCCATATTTAAAAGCAGAAGTCGGCAAGCGTGTCCTCTTTTTTCCTCAAAATATGGCAACCCTAAAACCTGACAGAATCCAAGGCTGAAAGCAGAGCTGCAGAATACCCTCAAACAATTCTGCAAACTCTAGTTTCTTAAGAGTGCCAGGAACTGTAGCTCTGAGAGGAGAGAACTACAGTTTATTTAACTCATAACATTAATATACTGCTCGATTGCATAAAACCTCAAAGCCAGTTGTCAGTTCCCAGGGTCCTTGGGGTGGGGGGAAGGTACTTCTGTGAGCTGCCCTGAGATTTTATGAGGAAGGGTGGTATATAAATAAAATAAAAGAAATGGTGTGGAGTGGATCTGTCGTTAGTTCTTACTGAGGTGATAAACCTTTGTGTGTCGGCTGCGCCACTTAAGCTTGCACATGAAGGTTTAGGCGATTGACTGATCACTGCTGCGCAATTTTAAAACAACAATAACCCTGCACCAAGAAATTTAGAAAGGCGAGGAGAAAAGGTCTAGCCAAGAATACTCCCACATGCTTGTTTCCTTTATGTAAGGAACTGGTTTTTTTGTTTTGTTTTTGTATAAATCATATGAGCTCCCATCTGCAGTATGAAGTGGTACAGCTGAAACACAGGTTTGCTATTTCTGTAAGAATTAGACCACGGAAAGAGGATGTAATGTCTTATCTGTCTTGTTGTTTATGTATGTGTTTGTGTGTGTGTGTGTGTGTGTGAGAGAGAGAGAGAGAGAGAATAAACACGGTAGTTTGCCTAAAGTAGTCTCACTCTTCCTAACATAAAATAGAAATAGGGGTGTGTTTATGACTAACCCAGACAAGGTGATTTTCTGCAAATTCCCTAAGCATAAGTGCAAAATAAACATATACATCTCACAGCTAGCAGGACCTATCAGGATGATGGTGACAACAATGAATTCCAGAGGAATACGTAATGATGAGCCAACTGAAATGGTTGCCAGTTCCACACAGAACTTCACACTTGACGCCCGGGGAAAATAGAGTCTGCTCTATGTTTGGACAACATGTTCTTTTCATTTAATCTGGGACACACAAACACACACACACACACACACACACACACCCCTTCAGCCAATCCATCTAAGCTCCCACACATATTACTTCAAGGGCTGTCCATACGATGTAGCCAGATTCAAAATGAGACTTCAGTGTCAGGAAGATGACAGAAAAAGGAGGAGCTTTTCAGGCTGATGGATTGCAATGAGACAGCAAATGCCACCCCCCCATTTTTTGTATTCACATTTGTGATGCTCACCTAGGAAATCTTGTACCAAAGACTTACAAGGCGGTGGCAAAAAGAATTCATAATGGGAGCCCAGTTACTTCAGTGGCATCTCTCTCCTAACCTTTTACTTAACAGGATGTATGGCTGCAGATATGAACATATAAAGTTATCCATCTAGCTCAGAGACAATGTCTATACCAGAGGTAGGGAATGATTGGCCCTCCATGTTTCTGCAGAACTCCTGTCCACCCCCACCAACAAATCCCTGACTACTGGCATGCTGACTGGGGCTGATGAGTCCTATAACAGGTTCCTCAACCCTTCTTTAGACTGACTAGCAATACTCTGTAATGTCAGGCAACACAACTTTCCCAGTCATACTTGGAGATGCCAAAGTTTGAACATGGGGCCATTAGCATCCAAAGCACCCACTTTATCACTAAGCAAGAGCCCCTCCCTACAGCACAAACTCAGCCATGGCCTGTTGTCTTCTCTGTTACGTCCTTTAACCAACCCTGAACCCTGCCCATGCTCACAGCAATATAGGCCCCCCATCAAAGAGTTTGTGAGCTGATCATAGTAACACACCAAAACCACATTAGTGCTTCATGCAAACAAGTGTGCCCTTAGCTCTCAATCCCTACCTGACTGGTTAGAAATTGCCTCCAATGATGACTTGGTTGAGTAATATTCTACTAAAGCCCAGTAAAACTGGCAGCCTTAAAAATGGCGATTATTTGTACTCACTAAACATGGCTTAACTATGGGTGGATTATTAGCATTATTACTATGGTCATTTTCATGTCAATTTATACTCCCTAGAAATGGAGCTATATGGGATTTAAATGTTCTGGTGTGGGTGATTATTTTAATGAGCAGGCATTTGTGGAACTTAGTTTTGGGGCAATTCAGCAAAGCCCCACTGCCAACACCTTTTAAATGAGCTCTAAAGGGAAACTTTTTTAAAGGATTGTATGACTCTTTGGGTTGATTAAAAAGGCTGCGGTGGTAAGAATGCTTGGGCTATGCATCCAATACTGATTTCAGCCTGTTTCAGTCAATGCCAATGATAGCAATGGGATTTTAATTTTTGTACTTTACTGATCATTATCGATATATTTTAGTGGCTGTAAACCATTTTTCAGAAAAGTGGTATCCTGAGTCTTTTAAATTAATAATTAACCAAATTAATAATAAAGCTGGATGCTACCCATTCACCACTTTTTGTAGCAGGGAAAGAAACAGAATGTCCTGCACATTGTCTTTAGACTTGGTCTGGGATGTTGCTGGACTGCAGCTTCCATCAGGCACAGCCTGTCAACAAAGCCAGTGAGTGGTCAGGGATGATGGGATCAAATCAAAATTTATTACGGTCAACGACCAGCACACATATTAAAACATAGAATCGATCAGAAAGACAATCTAAAATATATTCTAAAAAATTAGTCTGACAAGATTTATCATCATTAATTCATTATGTAAAATATAATTGGATAATAATTACACTGCATCAAATAAATGAACTACGTCAAATAAAAAAAAATGGTTTCTTCTCTAACTCTGTCATAAATTAGTTTGGGTGCCACTAATTTGGGCGGACCGAATCTTAATGGCGTTAGCACAAAATTTTGCCACCTTGGCTGTCACATATGAATTGGAGTCTGAGAGAAGCCATTTTATATAAAAAAAATCTTCAGAACGTCCTGATGATGGGATGTAGTAGTCTAGCAAAATCTGGAGCGCCAAAGGTTCCCATCCCTGGTCCAGGATAAGGAGCATCTACCAAGCTAGGCACCACTAACGTCAAAATAGATTAACCTTTGTGCATATATAGTGTGAATCAATCACAATGAAGCCTATGATAAGAAGAAAGGAAATCAGCGCAAATGCCTGAAATTCTTGCTGTACCAGCAACAACAGCTGTACAGGAGCAATACCCCCGACCCCATAAGTTACAGTTTTACTGCTTAAGTACAGGTCACCTCAGCTGTAAACAAGCACATGGAAACGATATAATGCTCTATGCACTACCATACAATCAATAATTAACAAGAAGGCTTTAAGTAATTGGGCAGATAAGACGAACATTTCAAACTGCCAAGAAAAATAAAGCATCCTTGTTCCAATCAAAATGCTAATATTTCCAAGTGTACAAGCTGATTAATACAAGCTATTCCAAAGGTTGCAAACCAATTCCAGTTACCCTAATAAAATCTTATCTTCATTAACTTCTCTCTTCCTTTATGAAATCTCACTTGTTGGGAATTTTCAATATTTGTTAATGTATTGGCTAATTCAATTATTGCAGTTGTTAAATATATCGGTGACAATTCTTTTCGTGTCAAATCTTCTATGTACCCAAGCAAAAACCTTATTGGGTGCAGGTGTAGGTCATTAGTATGAAAACACATCCCCAACTGGTTCTGTTCCCACCCACCCCCCACCCCATAATAGACTTGATTCGTCACTGAACACAACATGTGTGTATCACCACTCCCCACCGACCCCTGAAAGGTGGTAGAACTTCATAATGAGTTCAGTCAGGGCATGTGATGCTCTCTACACAGCGAAGGAAGTCACTGCAGTGCCTTTCAAACGTTTTCATTCACTCTCATCATTCCTGACCATTAGCGGTGCTGGGTGGGGTTCATTTGAGTTGCAGTACGCAATATCTGGAGGGTACCATGTTGGCTACCCCAGCCTTGTAGAGTTTAAGGACACAGTGGTCCTGTGTGATAGCCCAACTTTTATTACCATGCCAAAGGTGAGGCATGTGACTATGGGTGAGTATAGCTTTACTATCCGGCAAACTCAAGGAATTCCCATTTTGCAGCTCTACTGACTAACCTTGGTTAACTTTCCTGCGTTAAATGTGCATTCTGTAGCTGGTCTCCTACGTAATGTTTTATTTTGAAATCTTTTAAAGGGTGTGTGTGATTGGGTTGTTCTTGTTTTTATTTTGATTATGTATTATGAATTTTTATATTGCGATTTTATTTTTTTAAAAGATATTTTATTATTTTCGCATTGAACAACAAAAACACAATACATACACAAATACACAATAAAAAAAACATAATAAACACTTCATAATAAACTTTATATTGCGATTTTATCCTGTGAACCGCCCTGAGACCTGCGGGTATAGGGTGGTATACAACTATAATAATAATAATAATAATAATAATAATAATATGTTGCTTTGAATGTATACTTTACATGTGACTTCCTTCAGGGATGTTTTATTCTGGGTTGTTTTATTTGATGTTTTAATGTGATGTAAACAGCTTTGAGACTTTTCCTTAAAAATATAAAGCGGTATACAAATGAAATGCATCGAAGTAATAATAATAACCACTACACTAATGAATCCTTCTAATCCTGGATTACCTAGTATTACCAAGAGAATAGTGCTCGCCCTAAGATTTCACAGGAAATATACATTTATTTATTACTTTTCCAAGTGAGTTGGCGGGGAGAACTTGCCATACAGCAACCAGCAGTTTTTCAATCATCTCGCTGTATGTTGCCAGGGTGACTGATAAGCCTGTTTGTTATTACCTTTTGCAATAAAGGATGTGTTTAAAAGTGTAGTGAATAGGCACATAAAGCTTTTCTTTGATGTTCACATCTCTCCGTACAAACGAGAAGATGGGCACTTACCCATGGCTGAAATAATTCACATTTCACATCACTTGCCCAATCCAACATGAATCCTCAGAACAATACAGAGACTTCTTTTTGGGAAAAACAAAATAAAATAAAAAATTCCTTCCAGTAGCACCTTAGAGACCAACTAAATTTGTTCTTGGTATGAGCATGCATTAATGGATGCGGATCTGGCCATGCATCACATTCTCTGATTCCCGAATTTTTTAATTTCAGAGCAGGTCCACCACATGTGGAACAGCGTCCCAATCTGATCTTTACATCTCCAACATTTATTATTCCTGGATTTATTTATCTTTGCTATTCTTTCTGGCGGCAGATACCATCTATGATGTACCTTCATGAGATTTTCTTTTATTTGGTAAGAGGCCATGAAATTGAATACGATATTTGGAAGCAATTTTGGACGAAAAATATTAGATTCACATTCTCTGATTCCCAATTAGCGAAGTACTTTGGACCTCCTGTTTTTTCCAAAAGCCAAGCCATGGACCCCAGCTTTTGAAAATGTTGATAGCTCTGAAGTAGTCTTTGTTAGGTGAATGGTGCCACCATACCTTCCAATATGTCCCGGTGCAAAACCAGGTCATGCTCTTGATCGAGTCATTTAACTGGCGTGAGAGCACAGTGCCCCAAAATGCATGCTTTGGGGTACAACGATCTCACACATTTTTGAGTGCCACCATGGCTCCCCAAAATGTGATGTCCCAGGCACTTGATGGGTATGTGCCATGGACCCCTCCAATTAGGAACCATTGCTGTAGCTGCTTCTGAGAAATTTGGGTGAGGGACTGACAGTAACAGTCAACCGATATGTGAGGCCTGGAGAGTTGACATTTTTCAGCTTAGCCCCTATGGAGCCTCGGTCATGCCTCCCTGCCAAGACCTGCAGATTGTCCAGCTGCCCAGGTGAAGTGCATCTGGAGCCACCTGACTCTGGTTGCTAAGTAACACATGTGGGAATGTTGAGGGTGGCAGAAGAGGATGTATTGTTTATGAATATCCTTCCTAACTTGCACTAGCAAGTTCCTTCACTTAGCAGAGTGTATTCCCCTTCTTAAGCAGCAGAAAGCTGGTTGCGAACTCGTGTGAGTTTCTTAAGACAATAAGCAATTCAACCTGGCTTGTCCAGATTGAGATTAATTTTCCTGGTAAGACCCCTTTTGAATCCCTCCTAAAAGAATAAACACACCATAGTCTTATTCATAAGTAACAAAGAGTAGTTTTACTCATGATCAGGCAGACAACAGTGTGATCCCTGAAGGCAGGCTTCAGGCTTAAAGTTACAAACATGTTCAAACAGGTTTGCCCCATATGAGAGACAACCTGGGGAGACTGCTTGGCTGGCAGCCAGCAGTACAGGAAGTTCACAGGACAAAAGGGAAGATCGAAGAAAGAGGTGTGGCAGTGTGACTGGACCTTTTGTTAAGTCAGATTAAGGTCATGCCCACCTACTAGTCACATGCAAGGAAGGATGATCCAGACGAGGAGGAACAGGAAGTTTCGACTGGCTGGACCAAACATTCCCTTGCATGTCCACTCTAGCAAAACAAGGAATGTTGTACTTGACTGCTCCCAGTACTGTAGATTACACCCCACAACACACAGCCAGGCAGGGCTATTCTATTTTATGGTCACCATGGAACATTCAAAGTGCAGGGGCAGCATCTGCAGAAGGACGGGAACGGAACTCTTTTCAGACCTCATGGGGAAGCTTCCAGGCGTGGAGGAGGCCAAAGGCAGGTGGTCAAAGGATGTGAATCTTCCCCTTTGTACCATATCCTAGCTGCACAAAATTCTGAGGTTCCTACACCCATTCATCCTCCATCCCAGGCACTATCTCAGTTCCAGGAAACACTCCAGCCATGCAAAAGCTCTCGTGGAGGGTGCAGAGAAGGGCCAGAGAGTGGTGTGACCTAGTGAAGGTCAGATAGAGACCCGGGACGCCCCCAGGACAGAGGTTCCCCAACCCTGATCTATATCCTGGGCAGTGAACATTTTTCATCATTGCCACCTCCACTCCAGGGCCTTCGCACACCACCTTTAGAAAAGAATCTAACGCTTATTGCATATCAATTTGGACAGTTTGAAAGCACAACATGTTGCACTGCTCCGGGCTTCCACATAAGGCAAAATCTAGGAATCCTATATTTAACACAGTGGTTGAGTGCAATGGAGCTCAGAATAAAAAGCCACAGCACAGTTTACTCCAGGCCTAGAGCAATGACACCAGGTGTGTTTGCTTTGTCTTTCTTTCTTTTTTAAAGAAAGTTTGGCAACCAGGTGCAAAAGTAAAAACTTATCCTTCTGCACTAAACAGACCAGCTCCATAATAGAGAATGACAGCTGTACTCAAGTTTGGCCAATTGCCACAGGTGAGTATCATGCAACTGTTGTAGCGGACGAGGTGTGGGCTCAGCAGATGCAACGAGCATTTCTATTTCAAGCGGGTGGCTCAGCATTACTGTGTGTTAAATACAGAGATAAATAATGCACAACTTGGAAAGAGGCAAAGAGGCCTTGGATCAAGCCCATTGCCAACATGTTATTACATCAGGGCTGGCTCAAGATCCAGGAGATCCTGTGTCAGTCCAGTCCAGAGTGAAACTTCCCTTCCACCCAAACACCCTGGAGGACCAGAGATTTGGATTGTTCAGCCTGGCTGCAGTCCTAACCCCAGATACTGTGGAGTAAGCCCCATTGAATCAAACAGGACTTTTCTTCTAAGTAGATGTGGGGAACACTGCCCTCTTCATCTGGATCCAACCCAGGTTGTTGCCAGCCACTTTTAGCACTACATATTTGTGGTAAATGCAGTAAATCATAGAGGCTCATGTCCCACACAGGGATCAAACCTGCAACCTTGGCGTTATCAGCACCATGCTCTACCGGGCTAAATAAATGAACCGGGCTAAATAAATGAACTGACTATAACTATGGGCTTACCTGGCAGTGGTGAGCAACAACAATCCAAGCAGCATTAGGGGACTGCACCTGGCTGCTGTTTAAATTCCCCACAATGCTCCAGATCGATGTTGTGCAGTGGCTCAGTGGGAAATTATAATGGGAGTGCCTCATGCTACTTAATGCTCAGGGCAGACACCCAGGCTAACACAGTGATGCCAAATACTGGTGGCAATCAAGGGATGGGGAGGGGATTTTTATCTTAAAAATTTAAGCTGTTGTTTTGCCTGCTGTCCATTTTGGGAGCAATTTTATACTGATTTTTTTTAAAAAAATAAAATAAAAATTATTTTATCATATTCCCTTCGGAGAGTTTAGCTGAAGGCTGGCTTAAGAATCTCCTCACCCCACCCCAACTTAAAAATTGTTTGTGAGACTGATGGAATAGCTGGTCTTCTTGAAACCTGAGTACTTAGTTATCAGAAACCACAAAGTAAAATTAATAGCAATGGGATTTATCCAAGTCAGAAGCTTAATAAATAAAACAACAGGCTCACACAGAGTAACTTTTAGCTTCCCTTTAATGCCTTAAGCCTCTATTTTATGTCGAAACAAATTCACTCTGAAGCAAAGCCAAGTGCTTTTAATGGAAGCAAAGATCACTTCTGATGATATCTGAAGAAGGGTTAGGTATTGAGAATGATGTCTTAGAAGCCTAGAAGCCAAGCATTTAAACAGGCAATTTTCCTTTTATTGAGATATTTTTGCCACAGAGGTTGCTCATTGTTCTCTAAAGCACTTCCACACACATTAAGGCTTTAAAGAAACGACTTAACACCGATATAGGTATATCCCAACCACTATTTACATATACACGCCTGGATTTCTAAATCTTATTTGATAAAAGCAGGGCTTGACGACTATGATCGGGGAGAGATAATTTATTAGATAATGAAACTGGCTGCCACCAGACAAAGTATGAGGTGGTGGAAGAATGGAAGATGGGACAGGGCTATAAATCAGGGGTCACTAATCTTTTTTAGACCCATGCACACGTATTGATTTTTGAGTGAGTGCTGTGAGTGCTACCCTCTCTTCTCACTCCCCTCGCTGAGTTCAGCCTTCCACCCGCAGGAGACTGAAAGAGTGCACACGTATTGCTCTTTCAAGGAATCTGGGTAGAACAACCCTTGGAAAACACATGGAGGTGAAAGAGGAAGTGGGAAAGATGATCACTCTTCCAATTTCCTCCTTCAGTTCTACCTACTTTTCAAGGGTGAAGAAGAAGAAGAAGAAGAAGAAGAAGAAGAAGAAGAAGAAGAAGAAGAAGAAGAGTTTGGATTTGATATCCTGCTTTTCACTACCCGAAGGAGTCTCAAAGCGGCTAACATTCTCCTTTCCCTTCCTCCCCCACAACAAACACTCTGTGAGGTGAGTGGGGCTGAGAGACTTCAGAGAAGTGTGATTAGCCCAAGGTCACCCAGCAGCTGCATGTGGAGGAGCGGAGACACAAACCCGGTTCCCCAGATTACGAGTCTACCACTCTTAACTGCTACACCACACTGGCTCTGAAAAGGGTAGCCACTTCCAACACCTCATAAACAAAAAGGCATTGATGAGGTGGGGTGGCTAAAGGGCTTTGTTAGCCTTGTAAATTATGCTCACCAGCGGGCTGTTGACCAAACTAGCAACCCTATATGAAATTCTCCCCTATAAATGTTTAGGATCACTTACCCATAGACGGAGGCGTACCTAGGGTCTTCTTGCACTGTTTCAGCTCCCCTCCCCCAGAAAAAAAACCAAAACACTTCTCTCATGTTGGATCTTGCCATGGCATGATAGGAACAATGCCATCATCATCATCATCATCATCAGGTTTTCCTTTGTGGCTAGGCATTCATGTCCCATTTAGGCAGAACAATGCACATGTCTGAGCATGGCCATGTCTCTACCTAGTTGAACTCACTACCTAATGCATCCAAGTGGCAGCAAACATTGGCAACTGGCACCACCCCCAAGTCAGGGCACAATTTGCAGCAAGGCAAATTGTTGGAAAAGGAATGCTTCACATTTCATTTTCTCAGATTGTGTTCCTTGCTCAAAGCATTGCCATGGCAATAAAACATAGTTCACGTAATTTGGTGGTTGCGGAGCCTTGAACAAAACAGAGCTGTGCTAGCAACTGTGCCACAACAGAGTTATTTCACACTCTGAAGGACCCTGGGAACTCAGGACCCTCCTTGGTTGTTCAGGAAGGGCATCCACAACCAGCATATTTGCAGCTATACATACGGCCCACGCATTTGTTCTAGCTCCTAATCTAGAAATAAGAGAGCTATTACGATGTAACAGGTAAGATGTTGCAACTGGACTGCAGGGGGCCCATGTCAAGATCCCCAAACACTGTGGGTGTGTACACACCCTACATTGCAGGAACATTCAAATCACATTTTCACCTTCCCTCAAAGATCCCTGGGAACTGTAGTGTGTCAAGGGTGCCGGGAGCAGCATCTCTGTGAGGGGGGAAACTACAGTTCCTAGGATTCTTGAGGGGAAAATATGTGCTTGAAATGTACTTTAACTACATGATGTATACACAGCCTGGGAGGCATATTGTCAGGAGTGAAGTTTCCCAGCTTGATAACGCAGTAAGCATAGATAATTAAAAAGGAGGATTTATTGCAAAAACAAACAGATAGCTCCGGATGGCTCTAACAAAGCCTCTGGCATCATTACTCAAGATGACCCTTCTCCGGTATCTACAGAATATATTGAACCAACATCCCTTGTGTCTCATTTTGCTTCCTATCTAGAAGCCCTCCCATTCGCCGACTCCTCGGACAGATTGGATTAGTGCCAACCTCTTCCTTTTCTGATGAACTGTCTCCTTGTCTATTCGCGCCCATTTGAGCTTCCGGAGAGCTTTGGCTGTGTTCTAACCAGCTCTCAGTTACTTATCAGCTCGCCCGTCAAGGTCAGGAAGAGCCGAATTCTGCAGCTGCCGGCTCTCCCCTGTCTGACTAACATCAAAGCCTCCCTGTTTCTGGCTGCCTTCTGAATTTGGCTGCAAACCTTCGCTTGGAGCTGGCTCGTTCCTGACACATATAGGGTGAGCTTCTGCAAGAATAGAAACAACCCAAAGTGCTCACAATGGTGATGCCTGCTGGGGCTGATGGAAATCTACCAACACCCAGGGGGTGGGGAGCAAAGGTTCCCCCACACCTGATCTGAAGTCTCTGGGTCAATGAAGGGGTGTCTCTATTTACAGTAGCAGATCTGGGGAAGAATTCTGATTTAGGAATGGCCGTGGAGACAGACAACAGGTACATTTCTGGAAGAGATGAAGCGGGGCTTTGAACTCTTGCACGTCACTTGTACACACATTCTGGTTTTGCAAGTTTTTGTCCTGTTATGAAAAAAAGGAACATGCATGGAACTGACAGCTTCCCTGGACTATTTGCAGCTCTCTTAAATAACAGTAGATGTTGAACAACAACTCCCATCATAGTTAAAAGAATCACAATGGTTATCTAGTCCAACTCCCTGCAATGCAGGATTCTTTTGCCCAACGTGGGGTTCGAACTCACAACCCTGAGATTAAGAGTCCCATGCTCTACCAACTGAGCTATGTTCCCTGATCATTGTCCACGCTGGCTGGGGCTGATGGGAGTTGAGAGTCCAACAACATCTGGACGGCACCAGATTGGGGAAAGATGCTGCCCAGAATGTTCCATGGGGTGGAAATCCTGAAGATTTCCACAGTTTAAGAGCTTACTTCTCCCACAAGCATAATCAACCCACCCCATCCATTGCCTAATAGCTGACTTTTTCCATAAGACCACAGGGTGATAGCCAACTAAGTCATACTCAAAGTAGACCCATTGATATCTGTGCATATAAGCGCACTTATTTCACTGGAATGTTGGATATAATCCATAGGAACTACTCTTGCTAGTTGTCTCGGTAAAACTTCCACACCTTGGAGTTAAACAAATGAGGAATTGGTGCAGGTTTAGCAGTGTGATACAGTGCTGGAACTTTTAATTAAAACATCTGTTTAATGCTGTTTGTATGTTGATCTTATCTTTCCCGCTGCTTGAGGGTCACCATGCAAATATCACCAGGGAGCTTCTTCTAAACAGATTTTCTCAAGAATGTAAATATATTATTTCACTGGGTGGGTGTGCTACAAAAGCTCTGCGGCTTCTGCTTGCAGAGAGGTATTTGCTTTCGACGTTATACAAAGGGGTTACATGTCCAATTTCTGCTATGGCTGCTGCAAGGGAGGGCTGGGAAGAGGCACAGTTTTGTTGAGTTTGGAAAGCTGTTCAGGATTTAATAGTGGGGGGGGGGGGTAAAGAGGAGCTGGCCATGGCGCCAGGGTTGCCCTGAAGCAGGGTTGTGGGGGGCTGTGACCCCCTCAGATGTTGCTGAATGACAACCCCCATCATATCTGAGCATTGGCCATGCTGGGTGGGGGCTGATAAGAGTCGGAGCAGATGGTTCCTCAACTCTGTCTTAATGTGCAACTGGGGGGGGGCGATAAAATAAAATGACAGCAGCAAATACAATGAAAAAGAGGGGTGCAGCAACAAGGTTCTTGGACTGTGGAATCACAAAATAAAAAGGGAAAAGTGGGCCTAAGAGTTCTGCTGAGTGTAACAGATTTAAAACAAAACAGTTCACAACCCCTAATCCTTCACCAGATTGTGAAAGTGAATGGTGACACACAGAGGTCTTTATGAGGCTAGGAGGATGCATGACCTTTAAAAGCTTGCTTTTTTCTAAGTAAACAAACCCCTGGCTATGCACAGATTTCAGTAAGGTACTGCTCGGAACAGCCCTGTAAAAGAGAGATTTTAAGCTAGAGACAGTACTGTTTCCACAGTACTTTGCAAAGTGTATCAGACACCAGGGTACTGTCGCCACATTAGTCCCATAGAAGATGGCACAAAATGATGTCTTAAAAGCCTTTTTAATGCCTTATATAATGCAACTTCCGATGCAACGGGTGGAAGAAAATTAGGAATCTCTTAACTAGGCCTTAGGGAGGTACAGCTGTGCTTCCTCCAGTAGGCTCCAATCTAGAGATGGGGGCAATTGTTAGGTTTTGCTTGCATTTTAATAGAAACTTCTTAATGAACACTTTCTGAACCAATACACAAACTAAAACACGGCTACTGTTCGAAATTCACGCTTCCCTGAATTTTGCGGTGCACTTTGCCAACCAGCCAATGTATATAAACATGCATATGTCTTGGGAAAATGTGCATCAAAATTCACTTATTCATGAAAATGACATACAAGAATGTGTTATATATGGGGAAACTGTTAGCATAAATGTATATATTGGTCAAAACCGTGTTTATTAAGAGGAATTCACACTAAAATGCTGGTGAATTTGGATGGCAATCAATAAAAAAATCTATAGAAATGTAGATTACTAAATTTAATATTTTTTTGGGGGGGGGGGAGAGAGAAACTGAGAGAACCAAAACTGAACTCTCCCTCCCTCCCTACTGCACTCTTAAGCATGTATACTCAGAAATAAGTCTCACTAAACTCAATGGGGCTTTCTCCCAGGTAAGACTGCAGCCTTAGTCCACCCACTAAATAGGAAGAGCGTTATCAGCAGATCATAGAATCACAGAATCATAGAGTTGGAAGAGACCACAAGGGCCATCCAGTCCAACCCCCTGCCAAGCAGGAAACACCATCAAAGCATTCCTGACAGATGGCTGTCAAGCCTTTGCTTAAAGACCTCCAAAGAAGGAGACTCCACCACACTCCTTGGTAGCAAATTCCACTGCCGAACAGCTCTCACTGTCAGGAAGTTCTTCCTAATGTTTAGGTGGAATCTTCTTTCTTGTAGTTTGAATCCATTGCTCCATGTCCGCTTCTCTGGAGCAGCAGAAAACAACCTTTCACCCTCCTCTACATGACATCCTTTTATATATTTGAACATGGCTATCATATCACCCCTTAACCTTCTCTTCTCCAGGCTAAACATACCCATCTCCCTAAGGGGAATAGATCACCCCAAAAGGGGAATAGATCAAAGAACCGAGCCTTGTAATCCTCTTCTTCCGGCATTTGTGCTGACTCTTAGTTAGAGCTACCCACTTACAACCAGGCAATTTAGTAACAATCGGCCACTCTGTTTGCCAGCGGTGAACACAATACAAAGGGGCTTACTGAGAGCAAGCATAATAATGAGTGTCCAATAAAATAATGTTTTGAAAATAATTAAACACTTAACTGGAGCACATATCACTAATACTTAATGGAGGCTCTCTGTTAGTTATCCTGAACAGACATGCCAGTTTTCTGAGCAAGAATCTGCCTCATACTTACACAAATTCACACTTGCTCATGGGTTGGTTTTTTCTTTTCTTTTCCTCGCTTCCTTGCTGTTGCCCTCTGCTGACTCCATAAGGCCTTTCTTCACACAGTTATTCCCCCCCCCTTTTGAAATTAAAAGAGAAGACTTTTGCTCAGGCAAACCCCCACTAAAATCACATGCAAAACAGCCGTATCCAATAACTTTCCCATGTATTGTGGGCTTAACTTTGGAAATTTGAATGGTCTCTAAAAAATGATGAATGCGCAAGACAACCTGTTTTTAAAGCCACTCGGGATGTTTTTACCTGACACATTTTATGATCTTCTTTGTGTGTGTGTGTGTGTGTGTGTGTGTGTGTGTGTGTGTGTGTCTTTATTATGCCGTTTTACTGTTTTTCCAGTGCTGGTTATTGTATCATATCATTGTGTTTCATTTTTCCTTGCGACCTGCCTCAGGAACACCACTGTTTCTGAAGGCAGTGTATATATTTTGATTACAACAACAGCAACGCCGCCCTGACTTCACCACTGCCAGATGGAATGATGTGAAGTTACAAATAGGGACTACAAACCGGTGTTGAGGTTTATCCTGAGGCACTTGTGGGGTGCCTCAGGGTTCTGTCCTCTCCCCCATGCTTTTTAATATCTATATGAAGCCGCTGGGAGAGATCATCAGGGGGTTTGGGCTGGGTGTTCATCAGTATGCGGATGATACCCAGCTCTACCTCTCTTTCAAATCAGAACCAGTGAAGGCGGTGAAGGTCCTGTGTGAGTGCCTGGAGGCGGTTGGAGGATGGATGGCAGCTAACGGATTGAGGTTGAATCCTGACAAGACAGAAGTACTGTTTTTGGGGGATAGGGGGCAGGTGGGTGTGGGGGACTCCCTGGTCCTGAATGGGGTAACTGTGCCCCTGAAGGACCAGGTGCGCAGCCTGGGAGTCATTTTGGACTCACAGCTGTCCATGGAGGCACAGGTTAATTCTGTGTCCAGGGCGGCTGTCTACCAGCTCCATCTGGTACGCAGGCTGAGACCCTACCTGCCCGCAGACTGTCTCGCCAGAGTGGTACATGCTCTGGTTATCTCCCGCTTGGACTACTGAAATGCGCTCTATGTGGGGCTACCTTTGAAGGTGACCCGGAAACTGCAATTAATCCAGAATGCGGCAGCTAGACTGGTGACTGGGAGTGGCCGCTGGGACCACATAACACCGGTCCTGAGAGATCTACATTGGCTCCCAGTATGTTTCCGAGCACAATTCAAAGTGCTGGTGCTGACCTTTAAAGCCCTAAACGGCCTCGGTCCTGTATACCTGAAGGAGCGTCTCCACCCCCATCATTCAGCCCGGACACTGAGATCCAGTGCCGAGGGCCTTCTGTCGGTTCCCTCACTGCGAGAAGCAAAACTACAGGGAACCAGGCAGAGGGCCTTCTCGGTAGTGGCGCCCGTCCTGTGGAATGCCCTCCCATCAGAAGTCAAGGGAATAAACAACTACCTGACATTCAGAAAAAACCTGAAGGCATCCCTGTTTAGGGAAGTTTTTTAAACTGTGATATTTTAAATGTATTTTAATGTTTGATGGAAGCCGCCCAGAGTGGCTGGGGAGACCCAGCCAGATGGGCGGGGTACAAATAAATTATTATTATTATTATTATTATTATTATTATTATTATTATTATTATTATTATTATTATATCCCCCCACTTCCTAAGAGAGCTTTTGTTCAGGGGGCTTCAGCCAGCCAAGAACAAGAGCCTTTTATGCTTTTATGCTGCTTGCAGGAAGCATAGGATAAAAAATGTAATTAATAAATACACTCAACTAGAGCAGCTTCACAGGAAGACTGCAGCACTGGAGTCAGGTATCCATCAGGTTCTGCAAGTCTCCAAGGGCTGACCACGCCAGTGGGTTCCTCACTCCCTGAAGAGCAGAACAGCCACATTCAGACTAAGAAGGCTTCTTCTTCCTCTGCAACTACTGCTTCCCCATTATCGCCGCCACTGCATCACTTGCCAGGTCAGCCTTCACCAACCTGGTGCCCTCCAGATGTTTTGAACTATAAGTCCTATCGGTCACCAGCCACTTGGGAGACCGAAATAGAGCCTGGCTTTGTCTCCTCCCCTGGCTGTAAAATCCCCTACAGCACTGAGCATTTGGGTGCATGCAAGAAGACAGGAAGGACGGCATCTGCTCCTTTGAGTTGTCTAATTGCAGCACTTGGGCTTGCAGCCAAATAGTGATGAAGCATCCTCCCCCCCCCTTGTCCGTCCCCGCTCCCAACATCCAGGCTTTGCTACGGCACCTGGTGCTTCTCTTGTCCCCATCAGTCAATCCCAGAGTGAGCAGGAAATGCACAGGGATCACATTGGTTCCATTAGCAGGATGAGGCAGCGGAAAGTGGGGTATTGATCTCTCCCTGCAAAGAATGCTGAGGCGACACTTCTGATGCAGCCCGTCCCTTTTGTGGTGGGCTGCAGCCGACACGGCTGACCTCTGTTTAACGTAAATCCTCTCTCCTCATGCCTGACCGTGGCGTTTGGCCAGGAAGTCTCTGAGAAGCTGTGCTTGGTTTGACAGCACTAATAAATACAGTGCCCCTGTCTAGCATAATGGAGGAGGAGGAGGAGGAGCTGCATTTTGGCTTTCAAAATGCAAACTCTAGCATTACTCTCCCTCCCTCCCCCCCTCATCTGTCCTTTGAGCTCCAAATATCACACTAAGCGGGGCTTTCCTGGTTCTGCTATTTAGCTACAGCACATCAGAGGGAGGCTGCAAGGGGGCTTTTTTCTTCCTCCAATCCCAATGCGGATCTTTGCTTTCTTTTAAATAATTTCTCGTAAAAGTGCTGCTAACGGCATTCAGTTGCAGCTATGTTGCCTGCTTGCAACTTGGGAGATTCATACCACATTGCTTTAAGATAGATATATTTTTGTGTGGATATATGTCTACATAAATTAAACCTCTGCCACCCAGCAGGTGCTGTAGGCGCCAAAGGCAACTATTTGTTCCTTTATTTGCCCCTGGTTTAGGTCATGTCAAAAAGCACAAATAAACACAGCAACCAAACTAAGATTATTGGTCAATGCACCTTCCAGCATTTTATTAGCAACCCTCTCCATCCTGCCAAGCAATCACTGCTGCACAGTGATTTCCACTCCTCTCCTCTTGTCTCCAGCAGGCTTACAGGCAGCAGACAGAAAGCAAAAGAGGACTAGGTCACATTCACAAACGTAATTCTCATTTTGAGTTTAGGCTTGCAACTCTGTCATCGGATTGTTATGAGGTCAACCCCCTTCTTACAGCACTGTCTCGCTCAGATCTCTGGGGGTAACGAATGAGGAGGGCTAATTTGAATAGATTTGATACAGTGCCGACAAATTAATAATACCAAACTTAGGATTGCACATATGCTCTCCACTAGGGCATGGCGAACGAGCCCTGACAGCTGTCCCACACAGCCTCCAGCATGCGTGCTCAGCCCACACGTTGCGTCTTCACAACTGCTCCCTAGCATGTGCCGATGTGAAGCGAAAGTCACTTGGGCAGCACAACTGCGAAGAGATGACACAGCCTCAGCTTTGCAAGCCCATCCCAGCCTCACACGAATGAATGGCATTCATTTGTCCTCCAGGATTAAGTCTGCAAAGCAAGGGAGGCTTCCTACAACTCAGCCAGAAGCACAAACACCAACATCTCCCTGTTGCATTCCAGGCCCAATCCACGCAGACTTCCAGCATGCCTGCTCCAACCTGCTACGTCAGCACATCCATCGGATTGGTAGTAAAAAAGGAGTAGCCACCAAAAGGACTATGCTAGATGAGATAATATAAAGTAGCATCTACGTTGCATTTCATGGATGGAATCTTATGCTCCTGACCTGACATATTTAATGTACTCAAGGAAGTGTGAACTTATGGCCCAGGGTTATAACATGTGAGACTGAACTGTGAAGTGTGGCCCTCTATGCAATGGCACCAGGAAGCTTGTGATATACACTACATAGAAAGCTGCCTGCCATTACTGAATCATGCTAAGCTATTGATTCATCTATGTCTACGCTCACTGCAATAGCTCTCCACTGCTTCCTACAGGAGTCTTCCGCAGTCCTACAGTTAAATGCCAGGCATTGAACCTGGAACCTTCTTCAAAGCAGGCGCTCTTCCACTGAACAACAGTCTTCCTTTATGTAACCAATGTGACTGCTATTTTTACAGAGCCAAAAAAATGGGAGACTGGGTGAATGTTTCACTAGTCAATACATGAAAAGTAATTTTGACACTAGAGGCTGCCTGCTTGGCACCAATTTGTGACAAGGCCTCCTTGGTGGTGGCTCCCTGTATGTGCAGTGCCCTCCCAGGTTGAGGTGCATTTGTCTCCAGCATTATTAACATCCCTCTTTCCCAAGCATTTGATGGCTTAAAGGGACTGTTCCTGGTAACCTTGAACACTTAAATGTTTTTAATATGTTTTCGTTTTATTTTTAATTGCACTGTGTTGTTTGCCACCCCAGGCTCCTTAAGGAGGAAGGCTGAGAAAGAAATTTAATTAATAAATAACATGTACAACTCCTTGAGTTCCTTGGAGGAAAGGTGGGATATAAATGTAATGAATGGTTGAAAGAATGAAACTGATGAATGAATGAATGAATGAATGAATGAACAAAGTATTTGTGGGATGCATGTAGAAGCATCCTTGCGAAGGAACCACAGTGAGATAGGAAGTGCATTGTGTGGAAAAAGCCAGAGCATAACAGAATATTGTACTGATACCATACGCTGGGCGGAACAATTAAGAAAAAGTGAGTAGAATGGAGAATTATTTAACTTACTATATTTTTATACCACCTTATAATTCAGTAATTTACAACTGAACAAACAACATAAAGTGGATGAAAAATATCTGAATCCATTAAAAATAAATAAAAAGCGAACTTGGAGACACTGGTTCCTAAAATTCATCTGGGTTGCACTCAAGTGTGTTGAAGAGGGACACTAATTCCCCAATATAGTGTCTTGCAACTTCTTCAAAAAACCCTCTGTGCAGACACACACAATGATTATTGTGAGCACAAAGACATGAAATGTTTTACATAAATGAATACAAATGATAATTCAGAGTTATGGCTCAGTCTCTCCACTATTATCCTTGATCTATCCTCCTGCAACCCCATTAGGAGTCTCATTTTTTAATTTTTAATGCCAATTCTGGCACATAAACTGCTAGGGGATGGAATAGAAGTAGCACATGAATCTTAAAAGAAGAGTCAAATATAGATCAAGAGAGAAAGAGCTGTTTTGCCCTTAAATGGTCAGATCCAAATTCTCAGTGGAATTTTTTTTTTTTTTAAAAAAAAGGATTTTTATAAGTGGAGGTTTGAAGGAATAACGGATATGTAGGAAGATCTGTCCTTTTGTATTGAGGTCGCTTCCAGACTGCCATTAATTTGAGAGAGGGATTCAAGTGCACACTGTACATTTAGGGTTGCACAGTTAAAGTGGATTCAAGGGCTCTGTTGCCCTGACCATAATAAATTCACTTACAAACAATACCATGAACTTTCTGCTGTTAAGAAAGTGATGGGGACATGCACTGAAAAGCGCAGAATGAACGAAGCACCAATGGGAAGACATATAAACACCCCAGAAGCAAATAAGGATGAATACTAACTGTCCTATAGCCACAAGTGTATCAGAATCAAATGCTAAATAACATAGACTAACCTCTGCATACAGATGTGCAAATCTATCAGTTTCAGTTTCTCATTTTTCCAATCTTAAGTTCAGTTCTCTGCATTTCCACATCCGTTTGCTTTTTTTTAAGTAAAAAAAAGCCCTTATGAAAATCCACCAACATTTCAGTGCAAATTTCTCTAATACACATGATTTTTAATGTGATTGTGCCTGACATAATGCATTTTAAATGTTCTTTTCATTAATATATGCATTTTATGCACACTTTACCCTGATATATGTCCTTGTGTGCATATGTGGATGGATTACTGCATTGCAAAATTCATAGAAGTTCAAATTTTGAAGGGTGGTTTGCAAATTGTTTTGGAAAGTTCAAATTAGGAAGGTTCTCCTTTAAATGTGAACTGAATAGAATTTCCTCCACATCCCTAGTCCTGAGATGCCCAGAGTTATGCCCTTCCCTCCTGCTTAGTTTTCTCAGGAGGAAGGTGAGAGGGAAGGGGCAGGTAGAGAACTCTAGGGAAAGCTGAAAGCCTGGTACTCAGACTTGTTTAGACCTTCCTTCCCACCCAGATTCCTCAGAAGGAAGACAGATAGCATCTTGCTTTCTGCTTGGTTTTCTCCTGCAGTCCAAGAAGTCCAAGCAAACAAGCAGGACGTTGGCTTATAGGCCTATCACAGATGGAGGTGGCACGCTGACCTCTATGATGACTTAATAAATCTCTGAACTTAGGACAGCCTTGTTTCAAACGAAACGAACGCGAGTTCACTGGACTAATCTACACCTTGAAATGGACTCACCATCAGACAAAGCCTTCATAGGATGAAGGACGCCTGGCCCCCATCACGTGGCTTCGCCCCCAAGAAGAGCATCTGCTGTGTAGGAACTGAACATTTGGCCAAACAGGATGTTTTCTCTCTGTCTTTCAGGAGCTGTGAAATCATAGCTCAATAATTAGGAAAGCCTGCTGGATGCGGCTGGTGGCTGGCACCCAGAGAAAGGTGTTGGACCATTCCCCAGGAATGCGCCTCTTCAGGCAGAGACGGAGGAAAGGTGGAATCGTTTCTTCTCTGCATGCCAACCAAGCAGCCCGTGATTCATGTTACCTACTTATCAGAGCTGGTGGGTTCGTAACCTCAACAGACCATCATACTTTGCCTCTGCTGCTGGGTATTCTCTTACCCCCAGCACACACATTAATAGAATGGTACCTAACCCCACTTCTGCTGAGTTATGGAAGTCACATGACAGAATCTGTTTCAGGATTGTGATGGGAGGGGAACCCACCCAGATATGAATTCTGGAAAATGTGACAGGCAAAACTATGATCCACTCATTGCAATGTAATTAACCAGTTGGTGTGCCTTCCTTGCCCTTCATTGTTGCTTCCAAAATATCCTTTCCCTCTTGTACAATGGGAGGCTATTTGGATGCTATGGCTGCAGTGAAATTTAATGAGCCAGATGGACATGCAAGGTGTGCAAAATCAAATGGGCTGTTTGGGCTTAGCCCTTCGCAGTGCATCCGCACAGACCAATTGCCTTTAACTGAATGATGCTGAGTGAGAGCAGCTGGGGCTCCCTTCCTCGCTTGGTATGAGGCTGGCCAAGCACAGAAGAGTTTTAAATGTGTGCATTGTGCACATTTTCAGTCATAATGTAGGCTTCTAAAATTTGCCACACACAGTGAAAGGCGTGGGAAACGGAGCTATTGGCACCAACAGTGACACCTGTATTTCCAATTCCATTTGGAATCATGTAGAAATTTTCTGAGATAATATTGTGAATGCCCGTATGTAGAAAAACAGCCAAAATTGGCTATCAGTGTAATGGATCTGTGGCTGATTGCATGGGATGCTGTGCCCAAATCCAGATTTAAATATCAGGCATCCGAGGTTAGTCGCTGGAACTGGATGAATCTGAAGGCCAGTCCAGGCCAGGTGTGTTGATTGGGAAGGGCAGAAGCTCTTACCAGCTCTGGTCAATGCAGAGACTTCATATTCCCTGCCATTCACAAGTGCATTCTGTGCACGAAAAGTCCTCTAGAGCTTGCCTTCAAGTTTCACTCATTTTGTTGTTGTTGGCATTTGTCTGTCTCAAGAGACAATGGAGTGTGCCTCTGTGGGCACTATTGCAGAATCACAGCATGTAACTGCTGCCTCCCATGCTTGTTTTTTTTTTTTTTTGCTGAGTTATCAACACCAAAGTGACCTCTCTGGGGTGCAAGCCTGGGCAGTGTGTATGGAGGTCCTAGGTTCCCAGAT
The DNA here is from genome assembly GCF_009819535.1 of Lacerta agilis. Classification (NCBI taxonomy): domain Eukaryota; kingdom Metazoa; phylum Chordata; class Lepidosauria; order Squamata; family Lacertidae; genus Lacerta; species Lacerta agilis. The sequence continues at coordinate 102,902,325 of NC_046314.1, read as the reverse complement.
GACAAGACCCTTCCCCTGTCGGCCTCGCTGATGTGATCCAAAGGGAAGCAAAGCAATACATTTAGCACCAGCTTGGCTGCAGGAGTTGCCAGAATGAGTCAAACTATTACAAGACCCCATCCAACTGTCTTTGAGACTCCCCTTACTCCCTTAGGGAACAGATGCTTGTGTGTGTATGTGTGTGTGTGTAGTGGAAGGCAAGGTGTTTGAGCACCAAAATATATGGGTCACACAACCACTCCTGTGCCAGCCTACTGACTTCAGGTGTGGTAGAGGGTTCTGTCATGGTCAGTATTGAACTACAGTCCAATTGCCTGTCTGCTGGGTATCTCTACATGGAATGAGGGGGGGTCACCCCAGATACTCACCCAACTACAAAGACATATGGCAAGAGCAGCTGGGAAACAAACCAAAGTCTTGAAAAACCAGCTGTGGTTTATTTAGTAGTCTATGGTTAACTAATGGTTTGTTATACAAACCATAGCTTAACATTACGCATGAACCAGACTACTGTTTATGTCTGATACTGGCCAGGTCTTTCATTCTGTTCACTGCCGCTGTGCTCTCTTTAATCCTTTGTCATAATTCTTATGAAACACATGTGACTTTAGTTTCCTGTATATGCTTTGCGCACTCTCTTGAGTATTTTTAATAGCATAGCTGTTTGGAAACACTATAAACGACTATAATTAATTAATCCTTTATTAAGATTATCTTCTATCATTGTATTATTATTATTATCACTGAACAGAAAAGGCGGGTGTCTTCTCCACTCTACCAGGAGGGATTATCAACTGTAAATTTTTCCCCTGCGCATCTGACCCACTGGCTTTGTAACTACAAAACCCAGCCAGAAAATAACAACACACACGCACAAGAAGTCACTGATCATTTGGAAATGCAATTACTTTCAAGCAGGAGAAAGGGTGAGCAAGCAGCAACTGAGCGAAATTCGAAAGGTCACATATGCTCAAGATTTCATATGGGAAAATACTATCCCAACCTGGTCAGAAGTCTGCAGCGGTCTCTTAGGGTACAAACACCCAGATGCTTATTTTCAGATATTTCCTTCAATCATATCTATTAGTCCTGGAAGAGTAATCCTATGGGTGAGAGCTGTAAAGTTTGCTTGTTTCCCCTTGTTGTCCCAGTGGCACGACTCGAGAGTCAAGAAGAGATACCCCTGGGAATTACAGGGCCTTTAAAGAAAGCACAAGTCTCCCGATCTTTGCTGCCTTGACCTTTTCTGATGCTGAGAACAAGTCAAGACCTTGCCTCCCTTTGCCTCTTATTCTTTTCTTGGCATTAAAAACTGCACAATTCGAGTTCTCATGATAGCCAGACTACTCTGTATAGTGAGTTTCCTTTTTTTGAACCCTCCCCCCAAAAAACTGTCTAAATGGGGGGGGGTGTGAAAAGGAAGAGGGGAAGGGGAGAGAAATGAAAGTTATGTTGATAGGGCTCAGGGTTAGAAAATGTACATTGCTGGCGGCAGAAAATAAGTCCAAACAGGCCATCTCTGAGACGACTCAGGGAGTAGTTTATTACAAAAGATCACTTTTTGTTATGGCTATATGCAGAGCAAGAAGAAGAAAAAAAACAGCACTTTGCTGGAGGAGAAATATCATTAAGGGTGCCGCCATACTATGGTCTTTTAGCACTTGCCGCCAACACTCTTCCGAAATCTGCTGGAAGCGAAATTTTAACTGTGGATCCACATGGAAGCTATTTTCTCCTGCTAACGTTTTGCAGCTCCTACCCATACCAGAAACAGCACATTTCAGATGTGGGGAGTACCCTTTTCTGAGCCGCTGTGCAGTGTAGTTCTCTACATTATTTTTCAAATTAATGTACAAATGCAATCTGACGTATTAATAAAAATTAATGGATTTGCATTATTACATTTCTTTATTTCTTTATTTCTTTCTTTCTTTCTTTCTTTCTTTCTTCTCCTGCTCCTCTTAAAATCGGCTTATGCAAGTCACTGAAGATGTAAAAGCCAGTGGAGCTGAACTACAGGGAAGGCCATTGCAGAAGTGTAAGGAGGTAATGCAAGGTGGCAGTAGCAAGGGCACTGTGACAAGCCATGCAATTGACTATCTAAGGCAGGGTTTCCCAAACTTGGGTCTCCAGCTGTTTTTGGACTACAACTCGCATCATCCCTAGCTAGCAGGATCAGGAATCAGAGAAGTGATGGGAACTGTAGTCCAAAATCAGCTGGAGACCAAAGTTTGTGAAACCCTGGTCTAAGGGAATGCTCATCTGCAGAAGGCCGGATAACAGCGCTATATGAGTCCACACATGCAAACATGGCACTGAAATCCTGTTGCAAGCAGAACAACAGCAAAACAGCAATGGAAAACTTCTGTTGCCCTGGGAATCCCAGGCTTAAGTTTTACATGTGAACCAACTCAGTGTCAGCAACAACATGAACATAAAGGACATTCCTGGCTTGAGGCAAACTAATTCGGTTTTGGTGAGGGCGGCTACTGAAAGCCGGTAAATAAAATGTATGCAACGAGGCTTAATATTGCTTGCTACATGTTTCTGGGAAAACATTTCAGCTGTTGCCCATGTTCAGGCCTCAATAACATAAGCAAGACACCATGTTGCGCATTTGTGCTGCAGGAGTCATATTAGTGACTCCTGCAGCGCACTCAGTAAATGCTGGAGGGAGTTAAATAAGTATTAACGACGGCAGTGATTATTTCAGCCAAGGATGTGGCAGCAGAGAGGCACTTACAGAAGCAACAGCAAAGTTAGGCCAATTTTCTCAAGCACTTACCGAAGTACACCCAATCTCCGTTTAAAAGCAAACAAAATTATAAATGCAAAGCAAAGAAATCCCTTATAATAATAATTAAAAAAAACCAAACACCCCAAGTTAATGCAAAAACCAGAGCAACAAAACCGCCCTGCAGACCTTTGCCAATTGCTGTTTCAACAGTGGATAATTACATGTGTCAAATGACGTATTCTCTTATTCACAGCCAATCCCTGGTGCACATTTTGACTTGGTTTCAGGCTCCGGCAGCATGTATGCTTCAGTGATGATGGAGAACCGCATCACCCTGCAGGCATTAACCAACAGGTCAGGATCCATTCCTTCTGTGAAAGGGGTGAAAAGAGTGCCTGGCTGCTCCAGTCTGTTGGGACATATTTACATTACAGACTTAAACAGGTTTTAGAATGAAACTTGGGGATTTTCCTGATGTGAGGTTCCCAGGTCTGGTAAGCTGCCAGCCCTCAATGGGGGAATTCTCCCTGAAGGAGCAGGTGCATAGTGTGTGTGTGTGTGTGTGTGTGTGTGTGTGTGAGTGTGTGAGTGCTCCTAGATCCAGTTCTGTCAGTGGAGGTGCAGGTGTTCTCAGTGGCTAGGAAAGTTGTCCTTTAAAGCCCTAAATGGCCTTGGCCTTGTATACCTGAAGGAGCGCCTCCATCTCAATCGTTCAGCTGCCTTCTGGCAGCTCCCTCACTGCAAGAAGTGAAGTTACAGGGAACCAGGCAGAGGGCCTTCCTGGTAGTGGCACCCGCCCTGTAGAACGCCCACCTATCAGATGTCAAGCAGATAAACAATTATGCAATTTTCTGTAGGCAGCCCTGTATCAGGAAGTTTTTAATGCCTGATGTTTCACTCTGTTTTGTGATACTTTGTTGGAAGCTGCCCAGAGTGGCTGGGGCAAATCAGCTTGAGACCAATGTAAAAGGCGGTTTATAAATTATTTGCTAAGCTACAATTATCAGGAGTTGCTGGAGGAAGCCACAGCAGTTGTAGGAATGTAGTACTAACTACATAGTCATCACAGCAGTACACAAATAAGTCTATAATTCTTCCCAAGCTTCCCAAGATAAAAAGCGCCCATTCTTTAACAATTTTTTTTTTAAAAAATGGACCACTGATATGTCATTTTGACACGAATATAATTCTGACATTTATAGATAATGAGGTTTGTGCAGTATGAGCGATACCTCACTTGCTTTACATAAGAGCGTGAAATTGATGAAGCACTCTGAAAGGAAAACAAAACTCTTACCAAGAGAAACCTCAGTGAGATTTCCCCCACAGGGACGAATCTTTATTCTTACAGGATTATAAGAGCAGAAGGCCTTTAGAGATCTGCTCTAGCTTCTAATGAGAGGTTGCTTCGTTTATTGACATTGGCAGCAATTCAGAGCGATGGATGTGTGCTGGTGCTAGCCTATGCACATAGTCATTCATTTATTTTCACATTTTCCTATCATCAGGTGCTCCCACTGAAACCCTACAAGCAGTCTTCTAAAACTTTTAAATAAATAAAATAAAATAAGCTGTGTGAAGATGGGACAGCTCAGTCAGTAGAGCAACGAGACTCTTAATCTCAGGGTTGTTTGTGGGTTTCAGTCTCCCACTGGGCAAAAGATTCCTGCATTGCAGGGGGTTAGGCTAGATGACTCTAGGGGGTCCCTTCCAACTCTACAATTCTATGATCCTATGTGCTTAATTTTGTCTTTCCTCAATCTTCCAACGTTAAGCTTTATTGGATGGTTCCGCTTTCTAGAGTTAAAAGAGGGGGAGAAAAACCTCTCTATCCACTGTATTCACACCATGAATAATTTTATACTATCTTATTTGTCTCCCCCCACAACTAAAACCCCCCGAGTTGTAACCTTTCCTCATAGGGGAGCTGCTCCATCCCCTTGATCATTTGGGTTGCTCCTTTCTGTGCCTTTCCTGACTCTACACTATCCGTTTTGAGCTAAGGCAACCCAGAACTGCACACAGCATTCCAAAAGCATATACGTACGCAATAAATTTGCATAATGGCTTTATAGTATTGGCAGTTTTATTTTCAACCCCTTTCCTGATGAGTAGCTTACCCATCACAGCGTGCAGAGTGTCCACAGCTATTAAAGTAGTAAATGCTACTCTAATAAACAAATTAAACTCTTGCATTTGCTCCCTGGGTTATTTCCAGTGAAGCTAAATCTAATGTAAGATGTTGCTCTTTGAGACATTGCGGTGCATCAAGGGTGGGTGCTACACTGCGCCAATATATTGATCAGGAGAAGAATCTATGTTCAAGACCAAGACAGAAAATGAAGCTGTCTTAATCAAGCCTAATTTTCTTCATAGAAAAGGATCTACCGGTAGATCAATCGAAACAGACTTTTATTTTCTGACATATCTGGTCACAGTCAACTTACAGCAGTGGCACTATGATGGTTATTTTCCACAATCCCCCAGGAACTATGCAGGAACAGACAGTACAAAATATATTACTTGGATAACAAGATTTGCAAGCAGTTGGAGATAATATAATCATGTCCAAAATGAAGGAGAAGGATTCTTTAAAAAAGAAAAAAGGGGGGGAGAGACCTTTGTGTGTAACTGTTTGCTTTGTGCTGCTATTGGATTTTAAATACCGTACTAAATTTAGGTTCAAATTGACATGAGCCATGCCCTATTACTGTTGTGTCATCAAAGCAATCTCTCATGCGCTTTGCAACTTGATTCTTTCTTGCTTTTACAATGTGCAAAAAAAGTATCAAACATTCTAGAGATGGCCATAAAAATATACATTGCAAATTCATGTTCTGCTTTCCACCTTGACAATCATGTCTTTCATCACCCTCATCCTCATAATCAGTGATACAGTGGACACATCTCTGCCTTTTAACTGTGTTGGCAACGCAGACTTTCATCCGGATGAAAATTCCCATCTGCATCAAGGTAACCATCTGGTCAAATCCTGGTTTGCAGGCAAACTGTAGTTTTGTTGCATCTGCATTAATGGGAAAATCGTGGCATACCAAGAAACTGGAGATTAATAAGGAAATTGCTGTGCATGAGGGAAGGATCATCACTGTAAATGAACGTAGATAATGTCAGCAAGGATCCCCAAACGGTTCTAAAGCAGTCCTGCTGCTCAAGGGGATCTTTGTGAAGGCCAAGTCACACGTTATGCAACAGTTATATTGACTACATATTTGCACCAGTGAACACCCTAAAGCAGAGCTTTCCAAACAGTGTGTCGTGACACGTTAGGTTGCAAAGGGGTTAATTTAACCCCCGGGGTCGCTAGCAAAACTGAATTACTGTGTCACAGAATGATGCATGTGTAAAAAGTGCGTCGCCCACATGAAAAGTATGGAAAGCTCTGCCCTAAAGTGTGAAACGGAAATGTGTGCCTGTGAATATACATTATGCATGCAACAGGCAGCTGCAGCCAATCACAACTCCCCGTACATGCGCACTGTTGACTGGAGCCACTCAACTCCCCCCTGAGACTTGCCAATCGCAGCCGCCACCGGTGTAATTATGGCAAATACAAACGCATTATAAAGTGTGACTCAGCGTTATGACTACTTAAAAACAACAACAACAAGTAGCTTCAGAATTTCAAATTCATGAACTGAAATCAAGGGGGAAAATACTGCACTTGGAGCTGCAACCTGATACTTCCTATGCAGAGTGTCAGTCCCCGCTGAATGCAGCCTTTGGCTTATTTACCTGGAATTGCTGAGTAACGGGATTAGCCCTTTGAAGACTGATTGTTTATTGAAACACAGTGATGGGGGGGGGGACTATTACACCATCTACCCACCAATACAGAACTGGTCCCCATTGCTTTGCACAGCGAAGGTTTTTAATTACTCTAGTGCAGGGGTTTCCATCACTCCTTAGAGAGTCTATTCCACAGCTGAAAGGATTTTCGTACAGGATTTGGCCTCCACCACCCTGATTTCAATTTGCTCCAATTCATCGCACTGATTCAAGTTTGTGCACACATATTTCAGACTGGCCTCTGTTTTATGCTCTAAGTCATCAAACACTTCTCAACAGCTGACTATCTCCCAACCATGCTTTTTTTAAAAGTTAATACGTAAAAGGGCCGGTTTGCTGGTTACTTTTTTAAAATTTCATGAACAGACTTTGCTTCACACAGTGAATGTTTCCTTTGGGCAAGGCCCCTTGTGGCGACAATGGGTATTTACCACATTTGCTTGTTCTTGTAGCAGTTGCTACGTGTGGTGGGTACTGTTCACAAGATACATGACTGTGTGAAAAGGCTGCAGTAAAACCACAGTGGGTTACCTCTGTTACAGCAATTAAAAAGAAAAGAAAGCTTTGTGACATTGCAAATACTAAGGGCCCCTCTTAATGTCATTTTTGTTTTGCATTTATGATCATCTGCACTCATGATTTGTGTATTTGGTTTTTTTTCATTGCGTTTATAGTCCATCTCTTCCTCCAAGGAGCTGAAGGTAACACACATGGTTCTTGCCGTCCTCATTTAATATCCACAACAACTCTGCGAGGTAGGTTAGGCTGGGAGGTAATGACTGACCCAAGAATGGCCCAGTGGACTTCAGCAGGGATTTGAATCCTAGTCTCCCAGGTCGTAGTCTGACACTCTAACAACTGTACTACACCCCACTGATGGCATTGGCGTAGTTCTACAAAATCAGTCTTTCAACACTCTTTGCTCCTGCAAACATTTTGTGGAGGTCATACTGCTTTGCTTCTGGTCAGTACATGGCTAATAACTTACTGCTGAAATCCTGTGACTTTTTTTACACCACAAATGTTTGGGTTGGTGGTGGCAGCTTGCTGCCCTTCTGGACAGAAATAACAATGCAATAGCATTAGGGGATCATCACAGAAAAGCGACTGAAGTGGAATGATGAGTGGATGGACAATGCAGCACTAATGAACTATTAGCGTGCCACTGACATGCTGCAAAACACAACGGCAAGAAGAGGAAGAAGAGCACAACATCCATATTGAGGGGCCCTAACCGATTCACTGCAACGAAAGTGTCTAAGGGACTAGAGTCCACTTGCTCAGATGAAAATTCTTAGTAAATAAAGGAGATATAGAATGAAGAAAAAAGATGTGGAATTGAAATAAAAAATGATATGGAGATATGGAATTTGAAAATACCCATTAGCCTTCTTCCAGTTTCCATTGCCATGGTGGATTCCATTTGTGCTCAGTGCACAGAAGTCCCCTTCAGATCTTGGCACTCAACACATACTGTAAATGCTAAAGATTTGAGATGCTGCTAACCATTGGCTGGCGAGGAAAGAGAAGTAACGATGTACCACATGAGCAAGTGCTGCCATTTACTGTGTCCACACAAGGCTCTGAGTTGATTTTGCTTCGACATTGGCATGCTCCGTGTGAGAGAGACATGAAGCCGCCACAGAGCTAGCCTGGAGCTCTGCCTGCTTCTCCCTTGTCTATGCACCCTTCTTCTTTTTCCAGTACATGATGTGCAATGATGCCACACACCCCAATCTGATAAAGGCTGGAATTTATTTATGCACCTGTTAAACTTTCTTCTGTTTCAAGCAGATTGTTCTAAGGGCTTATGCACAGGATAATATGTCACAGAAAACACTAACATGTTCCTGCTCTGGGCACAATTTGTTTCCATTCCCTTGATTTCTGGGCAATGTCCTTTGATTTTAAGTCTCGTTGGACTAGGTGAACTATTGAATTTCTGCAAACAAACAGCAGATTTTCCACTAATCTCCAGACCTACAGCATCGAATGGCTCTAATTTGATATAAATGATCGCATGATTACTTTAAACAGGAATATTAATAGCAATTAGGCGGAGTATTAATGCTCTCCTAAATGCATCGACGTCAGCCACCTGAGATAAGAGTGTAAGCCAGAAGGTATCTTTTTATAATCATCATCATCATCATCTGATCACCAGTGTTAATCAAAAGGCTTGGTATTCTCTCTTGTATGATCAACCACCCCTTAATGCAAATATAGAAACACGAGCTTTTGTAATGAACCATAAGCTGACCTTCAAGAAAGCACCCTATAATGAAAGCAGTCCCAAGATAACCCTGGCCAGCTCCTTCCCAGAGTGCATCACTTTCTCTTAGAACTCATTAAACCCTAAGATCAAAGGTAAACAACCTGCCAATTTTTTTTCTCAGACAAAGCTGGAAACTTACTCTTTACTGTCGTGCTTATCTTCAGCAATTTTCCAGCTTTTATCTGTGGCATCATAAAATGCTAGCACAGAAGTGTTCAATAAATGCCACTGGTAAAGTATTGCACACAACTACAAACTGAATTGGGCATAAATGAGCTTGCAAAGTACAGTGTGAATGTACACATAAGTATGCAGAAATAAGTTCACTGAGTTCAGTGGGACTTACTCCTAGTTGAGCATGTTTGGGAATGCCCCCTGGGCTTTGCTTGATGTCTCAGGGCCTAGCTAAATGTTATGTGCAAGTGTGTTTACTGAAATCCTGACAGCCTCTTTATTAATAAAGAAAAGCTACTTTGGGGACTGGGCAGGTGCTGTGTGTACATGGGTACACAATCTTTTTTTCTTTTTCTTTTTTGCCTGCAGAGAAATCAACCACATGAACTGTGCCTAGACATGTTTAATTCTATCATGTCACATTACACATTTTATGTCACTAGATATTATGGGGGAAAGAGGAGAAAGAAGCATGAGAGTTGGTAGCCACAACTCTGCCATAACATCTGGCTCTTTCCCAAGAATGGGCTGAACTGGACAACAGCCTTTCCTGATAACTATCATAAGGAATGGAAGTTCCTCTTCCCTTTATGCCTGCCCATCCATGTGGAGATGTAGGGTTCAAGCAACCTGAATCCTATGTAAATAGGCTTGAATAATGTGGTCAATTTACATGCAGGCATAAATAGGATAAGGGACTAACCATGAACCCTAGACTAACTATGAGCTGTAACCATGGTTTGTCCTGTGGCTTACGGCTCATGGTTTGTTCAGAACAGCTGAACCTTGAGCCTGGGTTCAGATGACATGCTAAGTCAAGCCATGTCTTAACTCAGTACAGTGCAAACAAAACAACTAGGGAGGAACTAAACAGCCGTAATCTTCTCTCCTGGAGCCCACACACTTGTGGATCTGCACTAAGCCATGGTTTGGTTTGGCTTAGCATGACAAGTGAATGAAGCTAGTATAGGGCAGCTTCCTATGAAGTGGCCATCTAAGCATCACAGAATCGTAGAGTTGGAAGGGACCTCAATGGTCACCTAATCCAACCCCCTGCAATGCAGGAATCCTGCTCATTGCTGTCCCTGGATGGGCTCAAACCACTAACCTTCTGGTTAACAGCCAGACGCACTTACCCGTTGTGCCACAGAGATGCATCATATATACAGAGAGGAAGGAGCTTTTTTTATAAGGTCAAATGTTCATGCAATGCAAGAGACAGCAGTGTTTCACAATCCTATGCTCTGCATAAATAAATAAGAGTATATAATGAAATGAATGAAAGATCTAGTTATCACGGACAAAGCTACTGACAACTAGCAGCTACAGATGAAAAGAGCAACAGTGTAAATAAACACCTACAGGGTGTCCATTCTGAACATGGGAAGTTTATGCCAAGTCATACCACTGGTCCATTTAGCTTAGTACAGATTACACTGACTGGCAGCAGCACTTCAGGATTTCAGGCAGGAGTTTCTGCCAGCCCTACCCAGAGACACAGAACCTTATTCATGCAAAGCAATTGCCCTGTGACTGAGATGCAGTCCCTAAGTATGAAAGTGGTTTAAAGCAATTTGGTGGTCATTTCACATATCTGATTGTCACGGTTGGGCTGTGGGCTGCAGTGTGGGAAGATCCAGGACCCAGAAGCCATAGGACAAGCCAGTAGTCAGGAGGACAGAAAAGTAAGTCAGAAGCAAAGGTAAAACCAGGAGGAACGGTTAAGAAGCAAGCCAGAGGTCAGGGCAAAAGGACAACCTGGAAAACAGGAATATGCCAGAGCTCACAATATTAATAAGGCCTGAGCATGCTTCACTGAGAAGCTGTAGTTCTGTGACACCACACAGGGTAGCTGTCCACAGATCTCAGCAGTTCCTGGCAATGATGAAGTATCCTTTGGACCACAAGCCACAATGCATTTCTTAAGTCCTTAAATCACCGCAAAACTCTTCACGTTTCTCTCCCTTCCTCCAACAGACTAAAGCGGTTAACACTCTGGGATTTGTCAAGTAAAACCATATTCCACTGGAATTTCCTGGGAAACTGATGCATCCTTTATAAAGATTTCCACTGACTTGGGATTATTCCGGATTCCGATGTACTGTACTTAATTAGTGCTTGGGAAGTGAAACTAGACGGTGCTGAGAATAACACATCCTCACATCAGTGAGGGTAAGGCTTTTTGCAAGATTTCTAGGTAAATCTTCGCCGGCAAGCTGCATTCTGTGAAATATATAAACTGAAACAAAAATCTGATGGCATGCACCTATCAACATATCCTCGCTGGGGCAAATGGAGAGCATGCCTGGCGGTTTCCATGCACAGTTTTGTGCTCCTAGATACACAAATACAAAATACGTGTGCTATTCCAACAGTAGTGAGAAGCACACTCCTGTACAGTGGTACCTCTGGTTGTGAAAGGGATCTGTTCCAGAGCCCCATTCGCAACATGAAAAGCCCACAACCTGAAGCGCCATATTTGCGCATGCGCGAAGCGCCGGACCCAAAAGTAACCCGTTCCGGTACTTCCGGGTTCGGTGCGTTCGCATCCTGAAAACGCGCAACCTGAAGCAAGCGCAACCAGAGGTATGACTGTAATGCTTGTTGATTGTCCCTTTCAGACACATAGGACCAGTAATTGTGAAAGGATCAGGCCTTATTCCCATGCAACAGAAAAAAGCATGAAATAAAATGGTACCTGCATGCTTCCCAAGTGGTACAGTGCATATAACTCACACACGCATTTGCATCTAAGCACAAAACTCTGCACGAAAAGGCAACCTAGCAATAGTGTGTGATTTACTTTATTAATCTATTTAAAATACTTAGATCCCTCCATTCTGCAGTTACAGTATGCTACAATACAGTGACAACGCAATACACTGGAATTATTCAAACAGCCTATTGCAAAGTGCAGTTCTCCAATAAATATGGAATGAGATTTCCAGGATTAAAACTCATTTCATGCTTTTTCAACTAATGGAGCAGATGTATGAATGGCAGATAAGGACCCCTCTTGATTCAAGTCTCTAGTATATTTTTTTCTTCCTTTCAGGATAGTGTCAATACAATATATATCAGTGAGTAAGATTCTAAATAAGATTAAAATAGTTAAATAGGTGTTTTGTTGTTTTAGATGTGTTTTATGTTTTGTATAAGTTTTTCTTCCTTGTTTTGTATTTTGTATGTATTTCTCTCTTTCTCTTTTTGTATTTTCTTGAAATACCAATAAATTCTATATATATATATATCAGTGTTTCCCAAACTTAAAAATAACTGCATAACCCCTTTTGAGAGTTTAGCCTTACTGGCATAGCCCTTCTCAGGCAAAGATAATTTTGGGGTAGTTTTAATAATACTAATTTATCTGTAAATTGTTTTCTGCAGCTAAGAAAACTATGATAAAGTAAAATTAAAAATTCTGCTGTGTACCGTTTGAAACCCTTTTGCAAACCACACCTTGGGACACAGTGCAATAGATCCTGAAAGCATTTTGGTAAAAAAATAATTTACTAAAATAACTGTGTGATATAGAATGAATAATGTAGGATCGCCACACACAATGCAATTGAAGTAACTGTTAAGTTCTGTTTAGATGCTCCCATGCACTACCATGAAGCCAACAAGGTTACAATACTGCAATACACAAAGTAAAACTGTGGTGAATTTACTGTGTGAGTAACAACTCTAAATCTGAAGGATATCTTTAGAGTTGTTACTTGCACAGTGAAAGGCTTTCTGAATTTAAACTTTAAACACCATGTCTCTATCATTTCTATTTGCTTGTTCACATGATATATTTATTGGCTCCTGTGACTTTTTCTTTTTCTTGCAGGCATGTTATTCGCCAGCATCCAAAACAGTATTGCTCTGACAGGTGAATGCCGCTAAAGGGCAGAGGATGTCAAAGTGGCAGAATAGCAGACTCCAACCCATGAAAGCTTCTGCCATAATAAATTCGTTAGTCATTAAGGTGCAACAAAGCTGTGTGCTCCCCCCCCCCCGCAACAGACTAACAGGGCTACTGCTCTGGAAGTTGTTAAGAAAGAAGATTTACGATAGTGAAGAACACAGTCGAAGTAATTCCATTCTACAAGGAACTGATGGAAACAAAATTGCATTGGTCTTGACTAGTCAGGAGAAGATCTAACAAGCTCATGGGTTGGAAAAGTACGGCGGTTCTTCGAATCACACAGGGAGAGAAAACACCCCCAGCCTCGCTGGATAAAACCAAAGTCATCTCTGTTCCAACATTCTGTTCTCACAACAGCCAACCAGATCTGCCCATGGGAAGCCCTCAAGGAGTACATGTGCACAACGGTATTCTTTCCAGCCGCCCAGCTTCATTGGATGATGTCTGGTTCTAGTACTATGAGGGAGAAAAACAGCCCTCTGTTTCACGAGTCCTGCAGAAATGTCATGGTGGGGGTGGCTAAATCTGGATGAGGAGTGGGAGGAGCTCGGACAGCTGGTTTTGAGGGACCCAGTGGCCTGCAGGTTGCTGATTCCAAGCCACAAGAGGTTTCTGATCCTGGGGTGGGCCCAGTAGCCTGGGGGTGGTGGAGGAGAAGGTTCAAGCAGGTTGGCAGAAGATTGTGCCACCCCTCTCCTTCCAGCCCACTGCCTTCTGTCGAGGAACCACCTTTGGTGCCACCTTCTGGCTCCCAAGAGCCTTCCTGATCCCGCCTCCATCTCCACAGACACAGAGATGCCGGCAATGGCAAAAGCAAACTTCACAACCCATTCAGGTTAATGCATGTTTGCTACTCCAGCCACTTGCCATACTAAAGCTGTGTCTGCCCTTAGAAAGGAAAATGCAGGGGCATGTCATGTGTTGGATCAATGTCTTAGTTCATGCTTAGCCACGCACTTAGCAAGAACTTGGTTACTCTCACAACCTGTAGTGTGCCTTAGGTGCTGGTCTGATCTGCCCGTTAAAGTCATTAGCAGAAATGGAGTTGTGAGTCTCAGTTCTTCCGATGTGGATGGCCAGAACATTCTACCCACCTTCTCTATATCATGCATAATCTTATGCACCTCTCTCTTGACCCTCTTATGCCCCCCCACAGACCAAAGAGCCCCAAATGTTGTGGCCTTTCCTCCCACAGGAGATAGGAGTTGTTCCATCTCTTTAGTCACTTGGGTAGTCCTTTTCTGAAATTTTCTGGCTCTGCAATATCCTTTTTGAGTGAGGTGGACAGAATTGTGCAGGGCATTCCAAGTGCATTTGCACCCATAGATCTGTATAAAGGCCCTGACAGTTTTGTTCTGAATCCCATTCCTATTGATCCCATAGAAGCTGGGAGACACAAGGTGGCCAGTTGGCTTTCCTCTATTTGGGCAAAGAGGCATAGCCCCCTATGGATATACGACGTGGGAATTTGTTTTCCTTTCCCTTGCTCCATGGGATAGCCCAGTTGGTTAGAGCATGGTGCTGATAATGCCAAGATTGCGGGTTCGATCACCATATGGGGCAGCTGCATATTTCTGCATTGCAAGAGGCTGGACCAGATGTTCCTCAGGGTTCCTTCCAACTCTACAATTCTATGATCTATGAACTGCTTCTCAGGCACACAACTTATGAAGAAAACAAAAGGTCAACATCCCTGAAAAATACGGCAACAACATGAGAGGAAAGGAGCTTACGAGAACTAATTTTTTTTTAAAAAAAAATGTTGCTAGTTCCATAGACACTGTAAATTCTAGGATGAGAGGAGCAACTATGGTGAAAACAAATATATATGCATATAATTTAATTACTGGTCTAGCCCAGCTTGGCACAGTTCAAGTCAAAACCAGCCAGACGTAGAACAATTCCCAAGCATGGAACAATTCTCAAAGCACCGTAGCTACTTAACAGTTACAGCTGGATAATGTCTGGTCCAAAGAACTGGAATGGCTACGCCTCCCAACTCCCAGCGCTGAGAAAAAAATGGACAAGAGTAAACCAAGGTTGACTAGGCAGTGGTGCCACCGCAGTGAAATACTTCAGTACGTTGGAATTTTCCATCTCCACAACTCCTTGAAGCTTTGATGCTGACCCACATTAGACCGAGACAAACAAAACAAAACCGCAAGGCAAAATATATCCTCCCTTGAGAGACGATTTCATCTCAGCCTCCCCAAACAATGGAATGATTTATTGTTTATCATACACCACCTGTCCTTTTAGTTATAGAAATATGTCTGCCTTGCCTGCATGTTAAGTTCCACCGAGGATTAGGCTGGGACTTCGGGCAACAGATAACAATGAACAAGGAGAAGGCCTGACAGAGGTTTGCAGAATTATGAGCATTGGAGAGAAGAGTGAAAACAGGAAAAGTACCGGTATTTGGCAACTATCGGAGTGGAACTCAGGGCAAGATTAAATTGATTGGCAGTAGACTTAGGATATATAAAAAGAAGCAGATTTTCATGTAATTTCTTATTTAGGTGCCGTCCAGACAGTTGCTATTTTGCAGGATGGATTCAAGTGAATACCAAAAATTTAGGCTTATGCAGCTATTTCTTGGATTGTTTGTTTTTATTGAATTGCTATACCACCATTAATCCAAGGATCACAGGGCGGTTTACAATATAAAAAGAGAAAAACAAGTTACTACTGTGTGATGCATTGTTTCTCTAAGCAGCTTCGTGCCAGTTGGAGTCTTTAAGTCATTCTAGTCAAGGTGTGAATACCTTTGCACAGGACAAAGACATCCCTTCCCCATCAATGCTCCCTGCTGTGTACACAAAGAGAAACAACTCTGACACTAATGAAGCTGTGCTGAACAGCTAGAGGGAAGAAGAGTTGTGAATCACACTGGAAAAAGAAAAACATGACTGCGCAGTAAGCTGGTAATGTGAACACACCCTAGGTGTGCTTGGTTAACATCACCTGTTAACCTAAGTTTGTCCCTGTTTACAACAGAAGCAGACTGTGCTTATTGCTATCTGGGATGCACGGACCACGGTGACTCAGATTTGGGCCAAAAAGGTTTTAAACAGTCACTACCATACAATGTAATTTCTACCCCATACCCTTATATAATATTTTATTTTATGCACTTACTTTAAGTATTTACAGTATTTAAAATATGAGTTTTAGTTGAGGCAGTTCGAACCATGAACAGAAAAACAGAATTACTAAAAGAGAGAGAGAGAAATGTTAAAAAGTAAGATAAAACATCATTGTGGGAAATTTAAAAAATGGTGGTTGGAGGAGCTCGCCTTTCTGAGGCTCCCCTCAAACCTGAAGATGACCCTGAGAGTAGATTATCTGTCTCCCTTTTGTGTCATATAATTGCACTGTAGATGTTTTTTTCCCCCCAATGCGTTCACTCAGAAGGAGGCCTCATCTATACTTTTCAGAGCTGCTGAAATCCAGCTTGGAAATACTCCTACACTTATTGATGGAGACTGTTAACATCTCCCTTGGGGATGGCAGGCTGCCACTGATATTCAGAGAAACTATATCCTGGCCTAGTCTCAAGATACCATCGCTCAGCATTACTAGCTGGCTGAATGGTCCCTAATCTTGCCTCCCTGTTGCTCAGTCATAGAAGTGCAGATGGCTGCGACCAGCAAAACTGGCCCATTTGCTACCTGCTACCGCCATTTTGTTTCACAGAGATCTTGTAACCAGTTCACTTAGGTTTCTGAATATCTTCAAGGCAAAGAAGGCATCATATCAAAAGACAAAGCCTCACAGAGCTACAATTCCCAGCACTCTGAACAAACTAATAAACTCAGGAACCTAGTCACAGTGTCTTAACAATCCCACTTGGTTTTGGCCTGGGTTAAAATTCTGCTTGTGTGGTAAAACCAACTGGCTTTGTTGCTTTTTAGAAAACCCCACAGGGTTGGACGCTGTCCAAAGACATCTAAAACAAATGGCCTGTATGGAGCTAACTATGATCACGATAAACTGCTCACACAGCAGGTCGGTTCTTCATGGCTCAAAAGCTGAACATGGCCTGAGAAGAAGCAGCCTCCCATCAGGTTTGAACAAGGAGGAGCCTCTTAGCCCATGACAGCCAGAAGGACAACTGTTCAGAGAACAATTCATTTGTTGTTGAGATGGCCTCAGAAAGCTGGTCCAGACCCTATGTAGCCATACCAAGAATCCAAATGGGTATTCTTCAACCTATACTCCCTTAAGCCAGAAGCTGCACCTGAGGTCATGAGCTCAAGCAGGGGAGAGGAAACTTGGTCAACTCATGGGCAACCTGCAGTGGCAGGGAGCACAAGTCAGTCCTTGCAAAAGTGGGAGTGGAAAAAAGTGGGCAGAGCAATAGATGTGACTCCAATCTTAGTCCCAGATTGTGCAGACATTTCTACTGGTGTTCAAAAAACACAACCGGAAGCCCCAGAAAACCTACCTTTGTGCAACATGGTCAGGGACTGAGACACCGGGGCAGGGCTTCGCATAGCAGGTTACATTCCAGCCATGGAGAAGTCAGATGTTTCTCCACCCACTGCACTCATGCACCCTGCCACTCACATCTTTCTCCATCCTCCACCCATGGAACCAAAAAGCATTAATTAAAACAGTTCAAGGGCTGGTGAGGAATGAAGCTTGTGGAGAGTTCTGAGGTCTGAATAGAAACTACCACCGAGAGAAACTACCACCGAGAGTCTTGAGTGCAAGAAAGGGTTTATGTTCCATTGACAAGACAAAGGCAGAAGATCAGGTTTCTGGTATTTATATGGTACCTTGTCCAATTAAGGGGCCTCATACTTTTGGCCAATCACAGTGGCCAACATTGCATTTCTCTATATCTTTACATGCTTCTACATTAGGCTCCACTCTTGAGATGTTTTTGTTATTCACTTTATTACACCAGCAGGTCCCTTCACATGCTTGTGTTTCATGCTGTAATGAAGCAGTTATAAGCATGTTTACTCAGAAGTAATTCCCACTGCCTGTTGTCTTTATCCATGGAGTTTTCTTGGCAGGGATACTGGAGTGGCTTGCCAGTTCCTTCTCCAGGTGCACTGCAGATGGTGACAGCAGTCACGAAATTAAAAGACGCCTGCTTCTTGGGAGAAAAGCAATGACAAACCTAGACAGCATCTTAAAAAGCAGAGACATCACCTTGCCGACAAAGGTCCGTATAGTTAAAGCTATGGTTTTCCCAGTAGTAATGTATGGAAGTGAGAGCTGGACCATAAAGAAGACTGATCGCCGAAGAATTGATGCTTTTGAATTATGGTGCTGGAGGAGACTCTTGAGAGTCCCAAGGACTGCAAGAAGATCAAACTTATCCATCCTTAAAGAAATCAGCCCTGAGTGCTCACTGGACAGGTATCCCATCCCTGGTAGCTCTGTTGGTAGTGCATGAGACTCCTAATCTCAGGGTCATGGGTTCATCCCCACATTGGGCAAAAGATTCTTACATTGCAGAGAGTAGGACTAGAAGCCCTTCATGATACCTTCCAACTCTACAATTCTATGGTTCTATGGTCCAGAATAACACTTCTTGCCCATCTTCAAATATCTGCTGAACAGCAGCATCCTCAGCTAATTCCTGTTTACTCTCAGTCTGTTTTCTTGGGACAGGAGTGCTAAAATCTGACCTAGTCACAAGGTTTCCAACACGGGAAAAGGCAGTTGCAATCAACATCTGGGTAGGAGATGAGACACCAAGACAGTACTAATACACAGGGTAATGGAGGCAGAACAGGACATCCTTCCGAAATGGCCAAGGAACCAGATAAGTGTTCTTCACATCACTTATAGCAAGTTCCCAAAATATGATGCCTCTTACCAAATTCCTTTCCACTCTAGAATGTCAGTCCCACCGCCTCAGTCAGATGGCAGCAGCACATGCCTTAATTCCACACGCAGTGGTGTAGTGGTTAAGAGCGGTAGACTCGTTATCTGGGGAACCGGGTTCGCGTCTCCACTCCTCCACATGCAGCTGCTGGGTGACCTTGGGCTAGTCACACTTCTCTGAAGTCTCTCAGCCCCACTCACCTCACAGAGTGTTTGTTGTGGGGGAGGAAGAGAAAGGAGAATGTTAGCCGCTTTGAGACTCCTTCGGGTAGTGAAAAGCGGGATATCAAATCCAAACTCTTCTTCTTCTTCTTCTGTGACCCTGACTCAGTGCAACACTATGCACATAGCACTCTGGTTCATCTCAACTCCTGATTATGCAAATATTTTTGGGTGACACCCAATATATTTGGTAAACGAAGCAGTACAAGCTTCCCACTAATAGGAGGTGTCAGTTTTCTTCCTTCGCTGTTTCCTAGAGGATGGTTTTGGATTTCACCTGATAGCAAGCTTAACAGAGAGACTGCACAGCAAACTGAATAGTGCTTGCAGACGGTCGTGCAATATAATATGGAGGGGACCTCTCCAGTTGCACGTGACATGTCAAACTGTTTCCAATGGCCTCTTGTCAAAATATGTACATAATAACTATTTCAAATGGTTTTTGAAGTCATATGAGATCTTCAGAGTGCCATTACTACTAGGATACAGCAACATTTTTTTAAAAAATCAGTGGAGGGTGCACAGAACGAAGTCAGAGGAAGCAAATATTGAAGCTTCCAACATTCTAATGGAATGCAAAACAGAGCAACACTTTAAAACATGCAAACACATGAAGCCAAATTTTTCATCTAAGTCTGCCTTGAAATCCCCAGAGTAATCAGCCGACATGGAGCAAGTTTTATGGAATGGAAAAACCGGTCATTGCTATTTCTCACATGTCTTTTTTTAGTCCATAAAGTACAATGTGCAGTGGGAAAACAAACTCCAGACTGCTTACTCAGCAGCAAAAGCCGTTCTGGGGAATTTATTCCGAAGTCAAAGAAATACGTGATTCGCCTTCAGTCGGCTTTGAACTTCTAGGGACAGACAAATCACCCCGTTTCCAGTCCACAGGCATTCACTCACTCACTCTCCCACCCACCCACTTTGCTTTCCCATTAATCTGCAATTGTTTATAGACAGGGATGGGGGCACTCCAGATGTTGCTCAACCAACATGGCCAGTAGCCAGGGATGATGGGAGCTGGGAGTCCAACAACATCTGGAGGGCCACAGATTCATCACACATGTTTTGAAAACAGGCAGCACAAAATGTATATTATCTATGTATTTTGTCCTAAATTGTGCACTCTGGAATGCAATTTTTTTTTTTGAGCCGAGAGAACAGCATTACAAAATTTGGAGAAGTGCAAAATCCGAAGAGTAACTGCGTTCTGATTCACACATTAGTCCAAGAGGAGCTGATCATGTCAGTTCATATTGGAATTTGCACAAAAATAATTCCTCAAGCATCTCTACTTTGATTTGCTTGCTGTGTGCTCAAACAACTGGATAATCATAATAAGACTCACTTTTTTTAAAATAAAGATATCACAAGCCAAAGAATTATTCTCTTATTTGTTCAATTCATGTTTAGGCATGAAGTAGTGACTACTGAGTTGATATCCAGGAAATGGTGGTAATTTCAGATTGATTACTCCCAGTATAAACAACTGCCCTGGCCAAATACCCCCTGTGATCACAACTGGCTATTTAGCTTGTGTCTAGACCATTGTTTCCCAAACGTAGGTCTCTAGCTGTTTTTGGACTACAACTCCCATCATCCCTAGCTAGCAGGACCAGTGGTCAGGGATGATGGGAACTGTAGTCCAAACACAGTTGGAGACCCAAGTTTGGGAAACACTGATCTATTCTTGACCTATCCTTCTTTGGTCAGCACAGATTCTGGAATCCTCATGGTAAAACAGTCCTCGGTAAGTCACCACTTTCCCTGTTTAGTTCACTATTCCTTCCAGTAGCACCTTAGAGACCAACTAAGTTTGTTCTTGGTATGAGCTTTCGTGTACATGCACACTTCTTCAGATGCACACTGAAGAAGTGTGCATGCACACGAAAGCTCATACCAATAACAAACTTAGTTGGTTTCTAAGGTGCTACTGGAAGGATTTGTTTGTTTGTTTGTTTTGACTACGGCAGACCAACACGGCTACCTACCTGTTACTAGTTCACTATTGTTCCCATTTCACAGATGTGTAACTGGATGGACCTGGAGGATAACTGACTTTTCAAGAAGGAAGATGCTGCATGAGAAGTAGGGTTTGAGCCTCCAGGAAGTGGGGGTTCCTATCTCCAGGAATCCAGTGACTGGCATCCTATGTAACCATCACACTCGTCTCAATGGTCCATTGGTATTTCAAGAAGCAAGAACAGAACTAATGAAGTAAATAGAAGGCCCATTTAAAAATAACCCCCCCCCAAAAAATGCATGATTTTTAAAACTATCATTATTTTTGAAGGCTGACTCATGCTGTTTACAATCTGGGATTAACAGTTCCAGAATAAAACTATCACAGATTACCAATAGTATCTTGGATTTCATTACACGTGCTCAGTGTGGGTGGGTGGAGGAAGATGGCATAACACCAGCCAGACTAGAAATTGCCTGGAAACTATATCCCCATATCGCACATGTTCTACTCTGGTTATAAAGAACAGCTGACTCTGTTTAGATGGCACTTTGCACATGATCGGTTGCTTTCTATTTATTATTTGTTGGTGTCTTCTTTGCTTCTTTATTTCCCAGGATTGTGCCCCGAAGCAAAGCGCCCTGGTGAGCTTTGTCTCAAATTACCGGTAGCTCTTCGCCATTCTCACAAACGTGCATGAGGACAGCAGCCTATGCAACCGTCCTTTAAGGCTACAAAGCCCATGATGCACTGCGACCTGCGAGCCAATTGCTATGCATGGAAATAGTGTTGGAAACAAACTGCCCAACACCTGCTACACAGAATGGGAGGAGAGACAAACTGATACTTAAATAACGGAACGGGAGATCGAATACCTCAGCTACAGAAACAGAATATGATCCCAAGAGAGGCCACCTGCAAGGGCAGTTTCGGTCAGCTTCACAGTGGCTCTCGCTCACCCTCTTTTAATACAGATACATCTTCTTTGAAATGCCTCCCTAGCATTCCCTAAGAATGGCAAAACCACTCCATATATCCCATGACATCTTCATATTAATCCAGAAACTTTTGTTACACTGAAAAGGCGATGACAAAATTAAAGTACAATGAAGAAATGAAATCTCCCCCTTTTCATGCATCTGACACTCAACTTACAAAGGAAGCGTAATTTAGTTTGCTCATGGAGAGCCAGTGTGGTGTAGTGGTTAAGAGCGGTAGACTCGTAATCTGGGGAACCGGGTTCGTGTCTCCACTCCTCCACATGCAGCTGCTGGGTGACCTTGGGCTAGTCACACTTCTTTGAAGTCTCTCAGCCCCACTCACCTCACAGAGTGTTTGTTGTGGGGGAGGAAGGGAAAGGAGAATGTGAGCCGCTTTGAGACTCCTTCGGGTAGTGAAAAGCGGGATATCAAATCCAAACTCTTCTCTTCTTCATTATGTCCCAGAATTTTTAAAACTACAACAACATTTGAACCATAATAAATATGAGAACATGAAGAAAACAGAAACATGCCTTATGTAATAACATAGCCTCATTTTCCAGGGCATTGTTGGTATTTTATTTCATTTTCAAAAATGGCTTTGCCCACTGAAATTATAGGAGTGCTTGTGTACATCTCCAATGTACTTCACATGGCGGTGGATTGTGTCCCACATGCACTACTCTTGACATCACACATGCAAAACTAAATACTGGCATATTCTAAAATGCACTGTTATTCTTGGCTTTGAAATATTAATTGCTACACTAGGATTTGGCAGAGAAATGCATGTTATATTCCTCTTCCTTATTAATAACATTAATATTAGATGCAAGTCAGGAAGCCTATACCCTTCTCTGATGTTTCATAGTAGCAGGCCTATCTAATAATACCAAGTGCCCTGAATATTCTCCTTATAATTGGATTGCCTTTATGCAATACATAATTGTGCAATTGTTGTTTTGTTGCTCCATGAAATCCAGGTAATTTCCCTCGAGATATCAATCCAGCTTCAGAGAAATTACATGTGTCGTCCCCACCCCAGCATGTGAGTAGTCATATTGTAATAATAATAATAATAATAATTATTATTATTATTATTATTATTATTATTATTATTATTATTATTTATACCCCCACCCATCTGGCTGGGTTTCCCCAGCCACTCTGGGCGGCTTCCAACACAACATTAAAATGCAATAATCCATTGTGTGACTAAATGCTCTGTGGGACAGGGCTGCGCAAGTGCTATGAGCACTTATTGGACAGTCAATGGAACCAACTGATACATCTCTACCTCCCTATGTCATTTTATAAAATTATATTTAAGTATAGTTGTTTTTTTAATGCCATTGTTTACATTTTACAGTGATGGCCACTAACTTGGGTGGCTGTCAATGGCTAGTAGCCGTGATGGCTTTGCTCTGCCTCCACAGTTGGAGGCAACAATGCTTCTGAATGCCAGTTGCTGGAAAACACAGGAGGGGAGAGGGCACTTGTGCCCAGATCCTGTTTTCCGGTTTCCTACAGGCATCTTGCTGGCCACTGTGAGATCAGGATGCTTGACTAGATGGGCCATTGGCCTTATCCAGCAGGCTATTCTTATGTTCTTATGTACAGACCAGGAATACTCTTTTCTTGTGACAGTCTTTTGTTTAAGAAGTAGACCGGCCATAGTTTGTTTTAACCATGGTTTGTTCAACAAACCACAAGTGATGTCACACGTGAATAAATAATCCATGGCTTGTTCCTCTGAAGCATGTTTTCCAGATGCTCTTGCCTTGTGCCTTTGTGGTTTGGGGAGCAACTGGGATGGGGTGGACAAAACAACAACAACAACAACAACAACACCACAATGGTTAAGCAAGGCCACTGGGTTCAGACATCACACCAAAAACATAGCTAAAACAGGCCGTTGTGCATAAGCCAGCAACATACAATGGCTTTACATTGTGGTTTGTTGCCAAGGAACAAACCATGGTTATTCCACTGAGCTGGGTTTCCACGTTCACTAAACCCCACACTGCCTAAACAAACGGACTGGCATTCTGTGTGACCAGAACACTATTGAGACTTACCTTGATGGTTTTTATAAATTCTATTTGATCAGTAAGAAAATGCAATTCTTTAAATTTAATGCACTTTCCTCTACAGAGCTGCAACGCACACCTCCCCTAGTTATAGAATTACAAATGGAACATGAGTGTGACTACCTCCCCCCCCACAGCAAACCCATTACGATCCCATGGCAATCCCATAGAGACAGGACATTGTGTTGCAGCCACTGGAATGGGGGCAAGTACAAGTGCTGAGCTAACGGGGAAAATCTACATTTTAATTGCCCAGAAAGGTTCTTAATTGCCTTGCAGAAGTTTCATGGCATATTATGTGTAACTATGATTACACATAATAATGTCTTATAACTACGGCTTTATCTTTCGGAAAAAACGGTGGCAGCAAAAAGCTAACAAATAAACTGATTTAGGATGAACCCATATGACTCCAGAGGGTGTGAAATGGTGTTGATGTCAGAGTAATTTTGTTGGCACTGCAACAGAGACAACCACAGATGAATGTTTAACACGGCGGATGCGAGGGGTCAAATTCTTCTTGTCTACATGCCAACTAGGTGGACCCAGCAACTATTTCACTTTCAATCAACTCTTTTACCCAGATCACTCATTTTTAATGCTTGCCTACTCTTGTACTTAAAAACAGAAGTTGTGATCCTGCCACTTTGGTAGAGAGCTGCATAGTTCAGTGTTGTCTAATGGCTTGGCTGACAGTGGTTCTCACCAGGTCCCAGGCAGAGGTCCTTCCCGTCAACTGCTACCTGATGCTTTTATCAGGAAATGCCAAGGATTTAACCCGAGACAGATTCTATGCAAAGCATGTCCTCTAGCACTGAGCTGCAGTCCATCTCCAGAGCACTTGGTTTCAAGTCCAGAGCAGCCTTTAGACTATTCTTTAGAACAGAGTGGGGACTTGGGGCAGCTTCAAACAGAGCCCCAGTATGAAGGCAGTATATGTGGTGTGACATGGAAATGAGTCTTGGGCTTCCATGTCCTCCCCACACTATATGAAGAAATTTAAATTAGATTGTCACAAGGAAACCTGTGTCTCAGCTCATGGATGCCTTAGCTGAAGCCCTCCAATAACCCATCTAATCACAGTCTGAGTCCTGCCTTATTCCCTGATTCTCAGAGGCAGGGTTCTTCTGAATACCAGTTCCTGGAAACCACAGGAGGGGAGAATGCTCTTGTGCTCTGGTCCTGCTTATGGGTTTCCCACAGGCATCTGGTTGGCCACTGTGAGAACAGGATGCTGGACTAGATGGGTCATTGGCCTGACCCAGCAGGCTCTTCTTATCTTCTAATGGAGCATCCAGAGTAAAGGCAACAGCATACTTGGTGACAGTGATGGCTGGTGACCATTGGCCCTGGAAGGGCAGAAGGCAGGGAGACCAACAGTAGGTGGAACCAGAACTAATGCTATGCAGGGGCAACTAATTCTAGTTTTGCCTCCATCTTTCTCCCTTCTGAGTTCTACAAGGGTCAACACTGAGACTAAGGAGGAGGAAGCTGAAAGGGTGTGCTACCACCTGGACTGCTTGTAAGAAAGAAGGCAGGCAGGTGGCTGTCTATAGAGCATCTGGTGGAACAGCCTCCTCTGCCTGGTTAAGAGCCTAGAGTTGGCATAGGAGGGCTAGACTATTGCTGAGCATCTCCTTGGGCACAAGGGCCTACTCAACAGAAGATAGCAGAACAATGGTTGCCAGTGAGGACATTAGCCTCTCGGTCTCCTCTGGGCCCTTGCTAAGTTCCTTTGGCATTCAGCTCACTTGTTCATCTCCAGAACATTTTGGCTCAGTTCCTGCTACAGCTCCCTCATTAGGTGCTGGTCATGGACATAAGCTGAGACCTACGCAACTGTGTCTGGCTGCCTATGCAATCTGTCTGTGGCAAAATAATCACTCAGACTGTCCCTGCTTGCATAAGCATTGGTGCTCTACTTAGGCTCCAGTTCACGTGAAAAGCTGTCTGTACAGTGGCGGAAGGAGAAACATGTACCCAGGGCCCACTGCGATTTCAAACTACATGCTGGGTGCCTGTTGAACTAGCCCTCAGAGAACCTTAATAACAATCTACTTGATGACAAGAGTAAAAGCGGAACATTGCAAACAGCGCTAGCCCCTAAATAAATATTAGAAAAAAGAAAGATGAAACTGGAAAGGGTATCCATTTTCAAGCCAGCTCAGGATTACTTTTCTCAGTCACTATGTTATACAGTAAGGTATAAACCCCATGTACGGCGAGGGCACAGGAGTTGCCAACAAGGAGGGCTGCTGCCATGCTTCTGCTGACTGGGAGAGGGGCACTTCAGTGGGAAGGCCAGTGCTGTGTAACCCTTGCTCCTTAGCATTATACTAAGGCATCAGTAGGCCAGTGCAGTGCACCAATTGGAGTGCTGGATTGGCTCTGCTAGTGCAGGGGTCTGCAACCTTTAAGACACAAAGAGCCACTTGGACCCATTTCCAAAGGGAAAAAACAACAACTGGGAGCCGCAAAACCATTGCGACATTTAAAACAAATATAATGCTGCATATATTGTTTGTTACCTTAATGCAATAATAATAAATAACGTATAGGAGCCAATGCAAAGTATAATTAGTAAAAACAACAAGAATAAGTTATTACTTTTTTGCATTGACTCAGGGGCGTACCCTGGATCAAAACGAGGGGGGGGGCAAGTCATGGTTGTTCAGGTTGTGACATTTTAGCACGGAAAGGCGAATGAAACCAAAATTTTAGGGAAATTATATATAATTATAGCAGTGCTTTATTACAGTAGTTATTACAATTATTTGCTTGGTTTTTTAAATTTTTTATTCTAGTTACATGTCTTATACCAGGGGTGGCCAACTCCCAAGAAACTGTGATCTACTTTCAGCAGTGATCTACCCCCGTTTTTTGGGGTTCAGCTCAAAGTTGTTTTTTGGGGGGTGTGGTGGGTGGGAGAGAGGGCTTCCCCCTCTAAGATAGGTTGGCAAGCGAACTAATAAAGAAAGAAAAAGGGGGGTGGGAATGGAAAAGTGGGGTGGAAAAATATAAATTGGGGGTGGGGTGGGGTGGGGAGAATATCTATTAAAATATGTAGTAGTTTAAAAAATAAAAATAAAGGGGGAAAATCTTTTTCTTCTTTTTCCTTTTTTTGAAAACAAAAACAAAAGGGGAAGAGAAAAGAAAAAGGGGGGATAGAGGGAGAAAAGGGTAATAATAAAAATTCAAATAGAGTGGCTGCAGCAGCTGTGGGGGGTGTTTGTTTGTTTTTCGTTTGTTTGTTTGTTTGTTTTAAAAATGGGATTTCTCCCCTTGGATTAAAAAAGGAGGGGAGGAAGAAAAAGAGAGGGGGGTGGGAGAGCAAGGCAAAAAGCAAAAAAGCAAAAAACAGGTTTGGGGGGGAAATCACGCCAGGCACTGCAGCGCGCCGATCTCGGGGCTCCGGGCCCCCAAGCCGCCCTTGGGGCCGTCTTGAGCATGTACACCACCCGCAGCGAGCGCTGGCGAAGCACCGGTTGGCGGAGGTTTCAGAAGCAGCCCGGACGTTTTCGCCGCCGCCGCCCCAAAGCAGCTCTACTTCATCCTGTCGGCGACCATCACCGCCCTCCCGTCATGGCGACGCCTGGCCTGCCTGCTCCGCCCTCCGTGCGGCCACTTTGAAAAGGATTCCGCCCGACAGGGGCCGCTCAGAACAGGGGCCGCTCCAATCGCCGCCGCCACCTCCCGCCGCCTTTATTATCCCGACTCTTTTCTCTCTCTCTCTCTCGATAACTCGCAAAGCCCAGCTCCTTCTTCTCCCTGCCCTAACGCCACCCTCATTGGCATGTTCCCCTCAAACAGGAACAGGCATCCCGGCGGCTCATTGGCCGGACGAAGCATCGCTCTCCCGTGCCCGCCTCCCGCCTTCATCCTCAGTGGCTACCTTGGCGGTAAGGCCCCGGCTCCGAGCCTATGCGCCAAGGCGGGCGATCTGTCCTGCCAATCGGCACGCCGAGGTGGTAAAAGCTCAGCCCTCCCCACACGCTTATTGGTGTGAAGAAGTCGCTTCCTCTCTCTGGGAGTGGTCAAGGTGGACATCAATCTTGGGTCTGTCCTCGGGAACCCCGAGAGGGCTGAGAAAGACCGCCCAGCTGTTCAACGTTGATGCGGATTATTCATGGTTTTTTTGGCCCTTTTTTTTTGCCGATAACCATTTAATTATTATTGAAAGGGCATTGAAAGGGGGCGTGCCAGAGCCGCGGGAGACCTGTCAGAGAGCCGCATGCGGCTCCGGAGCCGCAGGTTGCTGACCCCCGTGCTAGTGCATTTGCACAGCGCCAGCTTCCCTGCCACTGTGTCCATCTCCCTCTCCCTCTCGGTAATTAGTAGTGACACCGCTGCCAGGAGGCCAGGCACATGAAGCCGCGTCTCCCCGTAACCACCATATTTTGGATTTATTTGTACTCCCTTCTGAATCCAGCTGCTCGTTAATGAAGTGCTCATTGCCCCCATCAAATAGCAAGGTCCACCATATCGGAAAGACGGCAGAGAATTCCTTCCATTCTGTGTGACGAAAAGAACAAACCTCTGGCCATAACACGATGTGTCATTGTCGGCTATATTATAGATACTGGCTGTTTTGATAT
The DNA here is from genome assembly GCF_009819535.1 of Lacerta agilis. Lineage (NCBI taxonomy): Eukaryota > Metazoa > Chordata > Lepidosauria > Squamata > Lacertidae > Lacerta > Lacerta agilis. The sequence continues at coordinate 102,873,722 of NC_046314.1, read as the reverse complement.
TCTAGAGGGAAGCTGTGGTGTATGGCTGCGCCTGTCATGCAGTTACCAGTCTTTTGAGAAGAAAAGCACCATTTGGGCCCTACTGCTGTGCAGGATGGAGAAAAGCAGCCTTGACATCGTGCCTTAGAAGAAGAAAAAAAGAGGTGGGAAACAGAGGAAGCCGCCTTATATTGAGTGAGATCATTTGTCTATCTAGCTCAGAACTGTTTACACTGACTGGCAGCAGCTCTCCAAGGTTGCAGGCAGGTAGTCTCTCCCAGCCTTACCTGGATTCGAACCTGGGACCTTGCGCATGCAAGGCAGATGCTCTAAGACTGAGCTAAAACCCTACCCCTGGCGATTGCATTGCTAACATGAAAGATATCAGCAACGCAGAGCAGGTGCTGCTCTTGTGTCTTGGGTCTCTTACTCAGACAAGTAACAGAAGAGTGTCACATCAAAACCATTTCTAGAATACAGGAAATTAGCTCTTCCCTCCTTTATAATTATAATTATAACCCACTGTGGTACAAGCGAGACAGACACCCATCTTTTCTCTGGGACTGGAGAAAGTCAAAGGCATCAATCTTCCCTGAAATGCTAATTCATTCGGTATAAAAAGAACTCACATTACAAGATGTTATAATTGTTGCAGAAGATTTGAAAAAAGCAGGGAGAGCAGTTCGGGCAGTGAGAAAGCCATTTGCAGCAGTAAAGATGATCTGCAGACCTTTTGGGTTCCCTGCTGTTCCAGGGGTCATCCCTTTCATTAACATTTCTGCATTCATGCTTTTATAGATTTTCCAGGCTGGGAGGGAAACTGATTAAAACACATTTCATTCTTTATCTTACTTCACCCACCCCCCAAAGTTAACTAAAAAAACATTTCGCGTCTCCTTCAAAAGCCTAGTGACCCTGTCAAATCTCATGCCGTTCCATTTAACAGGCAAAAAGTCTGGGCTGAAACGACGTCTCTTCCTAAATCTGGAAATGATTATTAACTGGTTTAAAATACCAACAACAGAAAATGCACCGGGCTGGATCCAGCATTTGCCGCTGCCTGCAGTATAAGGGCTAGGAAACATCGAAGGCACCGACAGGAAAATGGAGAGGGAGGGAGGAACTCCGAGTGCTCGGAGAAAGATTTATTTTGGGCCCTATGCGTTTCGTAATAATGCCTCTTCAGGGGACATGTTTTGAATAGCAACCCTCACCAAGTGCTTAAACTGCTATAGTAACTTTAGTTCTGCCCAGGAAGCTCCCACTGGTGGAAAGGCTTCTAAACCAGCACAGCTATCCCTCTGGCAGAATGGAGGAAGGCAATGTACACCTGAAGGCAGCCCTGTATTGGGAAGTCTTTAAAGTCTGATGTTTGATTATATTTAGATATATGCTGTGAGCTGCCCAGAGTGGCTGGGGAAACCCAGCCAGATAGGCAGGGCAAATAATAATAATAATAATAATAATAATAATAATAATAATAATAATAATACTCCAATTTCTTCTTTCAACTGAAGCTTACAACAATTTTGAAAACATCGTTATAAAGACAAGGTGGTAAAAATAAACTAGTTAAAAGCAATAGTTAAAATACAACAAAACACATTTAGAACTAAGCATTAAAATACTGATTTAACCTGATAGCAGTCCAAACGACAATATCCTCCACACCTAGTTTTCAAATAGGAAGGTATTTTCCCACTGGTGGAAAGATAACAAAGAGGGAGACAATCTAAACTCTCTTGAGAGTGAATTCCACAATATGGGGCAGCCACAGAGAAGGCTCTTGTGTTACCACCACATGGTGAAATAATAATAATAATAATAATAATAATAATAATAATAATAATAATAATAATAATGTTTCATATGTGGGACCTGCAGGAAACATTGCAGCACAGAGTGCTCCTGTTCAGAGTTCTAGTCAGTCACATCCTCTTCTGGGATAGTCTCCTCCCCTTCCATCTCTATTTTCTCTTCTGCTCCCCCATGACTTGGTTATTTCCATGCCTATTGAGCATGACTGGAGCCCCCCCATTTAGGATATTTTTTTCCTAAATGATTAGGGATTGTTGTTCTTTGTTTTGTTTGTTTGTTTGTTTGTTTTGCCAACCTTGGAATTTCCCCTAATCCTGCTAAAACTTCCCTCTTGTGCGTATGGATGGAGCCAAGAACCATTCATTGCTATTCATTATTATCCGTTGCATTATGCACTCACTCAGGAAGCAAATGGGATTATTCACTTTCTTGGAAAATTGCTGACAAAACCAGAAAGCGTAATGATGCAACTGTGGCTGAAAGAAACATCTAGTGACACGACGAACAGAAGAAAGTTTTCTGGATCAACTGGAGGAGAAATGCAGGGTGTAGCTTGCTGTTTGCCAAGCCTGTGAAATTTTCACTGAACATATGTTTCATATGGAACATATTTCCATGTTCTCACTGAAAATGTCAATTTCGTACTGACATAATTCATCTCCATAATGCCTGTTCAAATATGGCTTGATGGAAATATATTCAAGCCTGCTCCCATAAACCACAGTGGAATAAGGCATAACCAGAACAAATAAAGGAGGGGGAAAGGTGAAGTCTGTGTCCCCAGGTTGTCTTCCCAGGGCCCCTTTCAAATTACCAAGGCAAATGACTGAAGGAAAATAAAACACAAAATTCTTTACACCACAAAAATATATCCACCAATGTACAGTAAACTCAGTTAACAGACACACACACACACACACACACACACAGTCACATAGAAATTTAAGACATATCTGAAAAGACACAGTGCACTGAAGTCCAATAATCATTAAAATGTGACTGAAGTTTTGAAACCGCTCCAGGAAGAAAAGGTAACGACAATGAAATAAATACACAATTTGGCAAGAAATGAAGTTTACTTGGAGGGAGAAATTATTGCGAGCCATTCTTTCTCAGGTTAATGACATACTGCTACAAGATACTGGGCCACAGGGAAAGGGAGCAGGGCTGATGAATTTTCACTGGGACTTGAAAAATATATACCGCAAACTTAAGATAGGACAAAATAAGAAATCGAGAGAAATCAAAATGGAAAGATTCACCCAGGCCCCCTGGATACCTCTATACAGCTTGGTGGATCGCATGCTGCGCAGGCGTGGTATTTTTTATATTTTTTAAAACTTGAAGGGAGTCCAAGAGTGTTTGGGCTGAGTGCATGAGCACAACAGATGCCACAGCATATGCCCCATCCAGCCTGGTGAAGAGGCACATTGAGTGACTCCTACAAATGGCAGCAGTTGTAAACTGTGGTAGCAAGCTCACTGCAAACCTGCCTTGTGCTGGAATTTTGTGCCAGCGAAGAAAGCACAGTTAACAAGGAAGCTAAGAGCCTTGAGCCGTGATTCTACAGAAGTTGGTGGGGGTTGTTTAAACTTGGGCAGATAAATGCCAACTTTCTAAGAGAGAACGAGAGAGAGAGAGAGAGAGAGAGAGAGAGAGAGAGCGCACGCGCAGAAATGAGTGTATTTTTGCATTCTTGGCATAACGCAATTGAGCGCCAAGATTGTCAGGATGTTGAGTTTTGTCAACTAAACTGACTTCACCTTTTTTTGGCACAGAACCGTGGAATACACATCTAGCAACTAGTGCATAGGAGGGAAGTGGTTCTTCTTCCTTTTATCTACTCAGAACAGGCATACTCTGCGCCTGCAGGGAGGAAAAGGCGATGGGAGATGAGGCAAGGTGGCTGCTCCAGCCCAGGAGGTGCAGTCCATATGCTCTCTTTTCAGCTGGGACTTTGATTACAGCCCTGGCTGTTTGACTTCTGAAAGGGTTCACTTGTTTTGTTTTGTTTGCAACTGTTCCCATATGTCCAGTGCCGTAGGGTTAATGCTGATCTATGTTTTCTAGTTACAATGCCTACTCGTATACTAACATGCCAAACAATGGTCGCTTTGCAACACAGGCAGAGGCAGACAAGTTAGTTGCAGGCTGTTTTAAACAACAGCATGTGCTCCTTTCCATTAGCAGTAAAATGCCTGTTTGCTGCAAACAAGCAATTCTGTAGTACTGCAAACATCCAATCCAAGTTCAGAATGTTAAAAATCTCACTGATTGCAATGAAAGAAACAGGCCTATGCTTAAAGCTCTCCCACTGATAAATGTGTCTTTATATTTACATGCTGGGAAAGAGCCATAGTTTAGTGACAGAGCACTTGCTTTGTATGTAGAAGATCCCAGGTTGAACCCCAGGCATCTCCAGGTAAAACCAGGAAAGTCTCTAATCAGAAACCTTGGAGAGAGAGTGCTGGGCTATGTGGACCAATGGTCTTACTTGATAGAAGCAGGGATGGAAGGATGTGTCAATCCCTTGCTTTCTCATTTTCCAATCTTAAATTAAGTTCGCCACATTTTGCATTTTTTAAAAAAAGACAGGCTCCTCATGGAAGTTCATCAGTGTTTTAGTGCAAATTTCTCTTCATTAACACATTTTTGTATCCAGTTTTGACTAATGTACACATTTTTGCAAGCAATTTTCCCTAATATAATGCAATTGTGTATGTTGTTTTCACCAATATATTCAATTATTATTTTTTTGCACACTTTCTTCTAATACGTGCATTGTTTTAAAACATTGCTGGGCAATGTGTGTTGAAAAATTCAGATAGGTGTGAATTTTCAGATAAGCTGTGTTTCGGTTCACATGTTGTTTCGCAAAACGTGAATTGGATAGGTGTGGCTTCAAATGAGACCTGAGTCAACTGACTGTCCTATTCCTAGGCATAAGGCATCTTCCTATATTCCCAGGTCCTCTGTGGAAAGAAATGTGATGAGTAAGAAACACAAGAATGTCTTCCCCTTCCCAGTCTTTTGCCAGAGCAAACCTTGTAACTTCTAGCAGTAATAACCTTCCAGCAAACGGCACCACACTTTGCTGAGAATATATCGTATTTTAAATCGAGATATTCTACAGTACTGATAGGAACTGAGCTTATTCATTATTTGGTGTGTCATTGTAACAGGAGTCCACTGCATTCCACTTCAGTTCTGTATTTCATAACATATGCACAACACGCTTGTACATATCAGTTTAAGTATGTGATGTCAGGTTCTAAACCACCACCATTTTCTCTTCCTGAATCTATAAGCAACTACAGCCCTTCCTAGAAGAAGAACCAGCAACCCCTCATGTGAGTCTCTCGTGCCTGATGACTAAATCTGATGCTTAACAAACCACCGCAGACAGGACAGGTGTGGACAAATACAGAAAACCACTGCATGTTTCTGCTCTGCTGCCCCTCAGCAAACTCTTACAGGTGAACTTTCTACTCCCCATAAAGCAAAAGGAAAACAGAACCACATCTTATTTGTGTATGCTGTAACTGATTTACCCACCTGCGTTTTTACTCCAAGGCTCTCAGGGCACCTTGCAAGATCAATAATAAGACCGTCCCTGACCTCAGGTTTACATTCCATGACACACAAGGAAAAATGGATGGGGAGAGGGAGGACAAAGCTCATGGCTAGTTCTTATAATGATCAGCTGGAACAGAAAAAAATTCAGGTGGCCCAGTAAGAATGGCTGCTGCTAGGTGACAACTGAGGGAGGGTCAAAGGGACCTGGTCTCTCAGCCGAGGTGATGAAATAGCCCTGCTTCTCTGCTCTCCCACTGCTCTGCGGCCTTACACCAAAGATGGTAACCTGTGGCCAGCCAAATGTTGCAGGCCACAGGTCCCGTTGTCCCTGATATTTGGCCAGTCTTCCTTCCCCAATGCAGTGCCCTCCAGATGTTCTGGGCCACAAGAACCAACATCCCCGACATCATTGGCCGTGTTTGCTGTGGCTGATGGGAGTTGTAGTCCAAAATGTCTGGAGGCCTCCAGATTGGGGAAGGCTGCCCTAGTCACTAGCAACCTGTGGCCCTCGGTGAAAAGAACGGTGCCAGCGCAGGAAGAAAAGCACCGCTGGAAAAATGGACCACGGAGCCACCATTCCCCGCCCCCCTCTTACCACAAACTTTATGGACCTCTATGGGCATAATTAAGAACTTAGACAAAGGGATGACGAAAGATGTTGCGTAGAGTGGCTTCTGATTTTACCTGGTGTTTATTAATAGCAATGGTATTTATAAGACTATGTTGTTTTTGTTAAGAACCTAACTAGAGGCATGTCATGCTCATCGCTTTCATTTAAAATAAATTCTAAAGGAGTCCTTATCAGGAAAGCTTGCAGCTTACTATAAACAGAGGAAACATTTGGATGTGCTTCTCTCGCCCCCACCCCTGGCTAAAGAAGATTCCCCCCCCACCCTCCAGAGATAGCATAGTGTGGAAATTCTTGCAATGGTTCAGAGCATCCGTCAATTTACAAAAAAAAAAAGTCCCTGTAGGAGAGTTTCAGACTGATCTCAGCTCCTAAAGATTTCATTCACATTTCGTCAGTGTAAACAGCTGTGGGTGGCTGGAGCGAGGGTGGGCAGTTTTCAAAATGGAAAGAAATAAAAGACTGCGAAGGTAGTGGTGGGAGAAAATGTGTGGCAAAACAAGTTTCCACTTCCATGGAGAATGTCAAAATATCAAGAGAAGGCATTGAGGGGAAGTTAAGATAAAACATGTAAGCTGAAACGTGGAGGCCTATTGAAAAATGGCGGATTTTTCATTTGTCAAGAATCAGCTCCAGTGACATCCAGGGCTGGGTATTTGGTCCTTAGGTAATTGCATCTCTGCATAAAACTGCACTGCCCTTGGGAGTCTTCTAGCTTTGCTCCATTCTTCCCCACTGAGATGGATCACTGCCCTTCCTACTCTATATAAAGTTTGCGTCAGCAATTCTTCTTCTTGCCAATGCAGTTGCCTGCTTCTGTCCCTCCTGCCTGGATTGCCTTTTTGGAATTTTCTAGGGCAGGCTTCCTCAACCTTGGCCCCCCAGATGTTTCTGGCCTACAACTCCCATGATCCCTAGCTAGCAGGACCAGTGGTCAGGGATGATGGGAATTGATCCAGCGCCGAGGGCCTTCTGTCGGTTCCCTCACTGCGAGAAGCAAAACAACAGGGAACCAGGCAGAGGGCCTTCTCGGAAGTGGCGCCCACCCTGTGGAACGCCCTCCCATCAGAAGTCAAGGGAATAAACAACTACCTGACATTCAGAAAATACCTGAAGGCAGCCCTGTTTAGGGAAGTTTTTAAACTGTGATATTTTAAATGTATTTTAATGTTTGGTGGAAGCCGCCCAGAGTGGCTGGGGAGACCCGGCCAGATGGGCGGGGTACAAATAAATTATTATTATTATTGTTGTTGTTGTTGTTGTTGTTGTTGTTGTTGTTGTTGTTGTCTCAAAAGATCTGGAGGGCCGAGGTTGAGGAAGCCTGTTCTAGGGCATGCTGTTTCAGCCTATGATTTTTGTCTTGCTTCTTAAGACAGATGCTTCAGTCATACTACGTTGCTGGAAAAGGCCTGGCCCTGAGAAAACCATTGAAAACGTACAGATGTTTATATATGAAGTTTTTTGGGGGGGTTGTTGTTGTTGTTTTTGGTAATACCTCCTCTGTACCCATTCCTGTTTTCTCTTCTCCAAGCAAACCGCATTCACATGCACAGTGTTAGCAGTTTTATACCGGTAGCGTTACCTTCTTCCTTCTCTCAGCCTCTTCCCATTCACAGCCCAATCTGTCCCTAGGCCTAGTATGCTGACAGTTGGTTTATTTATATTTTAAAGGAACATTTCACAAGCCCCAGGGAAGAGAAATGCATGGCTCATTTCAACAATCTGCCATCTAAAAAGCTGCAGGTTTTATTTCGTCGTCCCCCCCCCCCCAGCCTCTGGGATAGATTTATATATGTGTGTGGAGGGCCACTGCCAAACTCCCCCCCCCCCCCAATCACTGTGTTTTGTGCTTTAACTTGATGCCCCACTCAGGTCCAGTATACCTGAAGGAGCGTCTCCACCCCCATCGTTCTGCCCGGACACTGAGGTCCAGTGCCGAGGGCCTTCTGGCGGTTCCCTCGCTACGAGAAGCCAAGTTACAGGGAACAAGGCAAAGGGCCTTCTCAGTAGTGGCACCCACTCTGTGGAACACGCTCCCACCAGATGTCTTAGAGAAAACCAACTACCAGACTTTTAGGAGACATCTGAAAGCAGCCCTGTTTAGGGAAGCTTTTAATGTTTAATAGATTATTGTATTTCAACGTTGAGTGGCTGGGGAAACCCAGCCAGATGGGCGGGGTACAAATTATTATTATTGTTGTTGTTGTTGTTGTTGTTGTTGTTGTTGTTGTTGTTGTTATTATTATTATTATTATTATCTCTTTTCAAGCAGAGTCTTAAATGCCCCAACACACTAAACTATGGTTGAAAAGAGATGAGTGGAGTATCAAGCTAAATGCATTTTGTTTTGTCAAAGCAATTTTTTTAAAGTACCCTAACACACTATCTAACCTTGGCTTTGACAAAACAAATAGATTCTTGGATAACAGCATGAGAGTTAAGGGCAAAAGTCTGACTCTTCCTTTGTTTTCAGGAAGCATCTCTGGTACTGCTTGAAGATGCTTCTCTTAAGACTGTAAAGGCTTCTTGAACAGTGTGGCACTGTGTGTTTTATCCCACAGCAAAGCAGAGGATATTACATGGACTGTTCAGGCTAGCAACGTTCCAGGCACCAAGATATTTGCATTCAGATACAGGCTGTGATTTTGGATTCCCTTTTTGTTTACTTTTAGCATAGAACAGGATTTTGCTTCCCCAGTTTGGGGCAAGTGAAGGGTGTAATTTCAAAGCACGTTATTACGAGACAATGGTCTTATTTAAACCTATCTGTCTTATTTATTCTGGGGAAAATTAATCCCAGCAAATGCTTCCAAGAGGATAAAAGTGAGGGTTGCTACTGGACAGGAGAAATATTTATAAGAATTGCTCCTTCTCCAGAGCCTACTCTAAACAGAAAATAATGTTCAGCTCTGTGTGAATTGATACTTTGGCTATATATGGTTGAGGAACTGCTGTGTGTGTCTGGTGATGAGGGTTGATATATCTCTTGCACTGTGTGTATGTTCTGTGTCTATGAGCAGAATAGGGTCCTCAGCAAGCACAGAAGGAAAACTGGCTGGCTGAATCAGACAAAAGACCCAGCATAGTCCAGCATCCTGTCCTCACAGTGGTCAACCAAATCCCCATACACAAGAAAAGAAGAAGAAGAAGAAGAAGAAGAAGAGTTTGGATTTGATATCCCGCTTTATCACTACCCAAAGGAGTCTCAAAGCGACTAACATTCTCCTTTCCCTTCCTCCCCCACAACAAACACTCTGTGTGGTGAGTGGGGCTGAGAGACTTCAGAGAAGTGTGACTAGCCCAAGGTCACCCAGCAGCTGCATGTGGAGCAGCGGAGACGCGAACCCGGTTCACCAGATTACGAGTCTACCGCTCTTAACCACTACACCATGCTGTTAAGAATGATTCTACCTAGTTGTGCTCCCCAGCAACTGATATTCAGAGACACACTGCCTCCAGTGCAGAAGGAAGTATACAATCATAGTGGGTGTTAAGTAGCGGGTGCAGTGTCTATACGATTTTAGCTCTTCGTGTAATCAGCTCTGGGTAGTGATTCAGCATGCGAGCGAGGATATGCTAGGAGTCAAGTCTAACAAGAACAATCTCCTTTATTGCAGTAGGAACTAGACTGACTGGAAGGATAGGGCGAGCTCCTTTTATACTCTCAGGAACAGGAGTTGGGGAAAGGATACATTTAGATTTTGGCGGGACCCAATCAGAGTAAGGATTCAAATTGTGACAACAAGTTAACCAATACCAAATGTCAACGCACCCGTTTGAATCACCCTGGAGCGGGAAAGGTAGTTACAGAACTAGCAGTGAAACTCATGTATGAATATTAAACCATTACATAACAGTGGGCATTGATTGTCTTATCCTCTATGAATTTGTCCAAACCTGTTTCAAAGCCAACCAACCAGGTGGCCGCCATTGCATCTGTCATAGTTTGACTCTGCACCGAGTGCCCCTGCGATGCAATGCAAGGAAGATATCAACAAGAAAGAATCAGCAAATACACTGCCTGTTTCAAATACCACCCCCTCCCCAAGCCAGGCTCTGAAACAGGAAATAAACCTGTCTTGAGGAGCAGGATTATGGGGGAGACCAGGGAGTAATGAAGGGAACAGCTGGCAGCTGTAGAAGGGTAAAGCACACGTCCTTGCAGGTGATTTTCCCCTGCATTCTCCCCCATCACAACCCAGCTTTGTGTTATCTTGTGGAGGGAAAACAAAGTTTTGGGAGCACCCAGTTCTGCCCTAAGGGGCCCAAGCCCAGTAGAAACGTCACCGTGCATTGCCATTCTCCCAGGCTTTCCAGTATGTGATGGAAACTTCCACTGGCATAGTTTCCTATTGTGGAGATTTTGAAATTTTCTGCATGCTGGAAACTCTTTCCTAATTGAATCATCTGCCATGTAATCTTCGTGCATGAACAAAACCCCCAGGATGTACACAACGTAGTCTACATGGGGCTCTGGAATCTGGCTATGCCTGTTAGGCCACCCTAGTGCCCTGTGTGAACTCAGATCATGTCCTAAAATGCACCTGCGGCACACTTGTGGCTCCACATTCCCAGGGAAGAGCAGTGAGGCCAGACAAGCTGTGCCTCAGGCAACTCTCTCGGCTGCCATTATCGACCTTCCCGTTGAAGAAATCCTGATAAACTTCTGAGGGATCCTGCACTAGCACTGTGATTCTTCAAGGATCACACCACCGTGGTTTAGGCGCCATGGAGGCTGTTTGTGGCCTTTAGATCACACTCTGAAAACTACTGGGATAGGGTGATAGGTGTCAGTTTAAGTGGCCCAGGTTCAAAACTCTGCAAACCACTGGTTGCTGCCGTATCCAGGAATGTAGGCCCTGCCTTATACCAAGTCAGACCACTGGCCTATTGAGCTATATTATCAACACTGACTGGCAATGGCTCTCCAGGTAGGAGTATTTTTCAGGCCTATCTGGAGGCAAGGCCATGCAAGACTAGTAGCAGGCCCAGACCCGATAGGAAATGTAGGCCCCCCTCTCTGCATTTACTTATCTGTATTTTATCTGTATCAACCTTTTGTGCATCTTCTTTAAAATATTGATATTTTGTTCCAAAGGATTCCCCCTTGACTCTCTTTACAATATCAATAATATTTACCAAAGGGTCCCTGTTTGCCTGAGGGGGGACTCAGGGTATATGCCCTGTCAAAATCGTAGTCCCAGGCCAATTGCTCCTTTGCTCCCCCATCTCTGTTCTGGCTTGCCTGGAAGCACCATGAATTGAACCCGGGAATTTTTGAAGTCCCATAACTGAGTTACAGTCTTTCCGCAAGGTAGTTCTCTCATGCTAACCTACCTCAGAAGCCCATGTATTGTAATATAACTTGGAAGTATTTGGAAAAGGTGAAAGATCATCAAAACGGCAAACACACATATTAAAGTCCTTTGAATTGCATTTTGTGTCAAGACCTAAGTGACAGGGTGCTGTCCTTTTCCAACTCAACTCCAGTTGCAGAAAAGAGCCTACAGTTACACAGCAATATTAACCGATTGCTAAATCATTCAGGAACCTTCAGTGTAATTAAAGCATCTCTTAATTAGACCAGAGCATGCAAGCTCATACATAACTTATTTGCATTGCAGAAGAGGATTGCCAGCAACTCCTGCTTGCCTGCAGCACTAGTGAAGACCTTCAGTTTTTGTTTTGTTTTGTTTTTGTAAGGTGGGGAGGAAGAATTACACTAAAGACATTGGTCTTCATTCCTCTGCAAGGTTAGAAACAGGAGTCTGAAGCAGTTGTTGTTTTTTTAAAGAGCCATTTTTGTCAAATTGGACTTGGAAACGAATGTTGCATCATTGATATTAAACTGCTGTCCAAACTAGAGGCGGTGTATATTTTGCTCTAGGGGGCTTAGTTTGGTCAGAATCGAGCATACACTTCCAGAGTTAATGCTAAATACATTACTTCTGGTAAATGAGCCACCATAGCTGCTAGAGGGCTGTGAAAATTTGTGCCCTGGGCTTTTCAGACTCGTCTACTCATGTACTATCTGAAACCCAAAGGGGCACATTGGTTGCCAGATGTGAAATATATTGGCATCATTTTCAGCCCTCCTGCCCCATTACAAAGCATGTGCTCTACCACTGAGCAGCAGCCTTTCCCTGAAATTAGGGGCAGCGGGACTCATGGCCGAAAGCAATTGTACCAACAGCACAACCTTTCTCAGCATATGCTGCTGAGCTAGAAACTCAGCGCGGGCTGAGTATTTTGGCGGCGACCAGACTTTTGAGGGGGGTTGTGTGACTCGGCTCAAATGCGTTCCAGCGCATCGGCTCTGTTGAAACCAAACAGCCGACGTCAGCAGGAGGAATTAGCGAGCCCTCTCCAACACTCAGGGGCTGTGTGTTTAATGTAACGCTGATCTCCATCCACAACACACTGCTGTGGGTAATAAAGGATTACAAAAGCATCTGCAACTACAAGGCATTTATGCTGCAATCCTCCCTTAAATTAAAGCGAGCCAAATAAGCTTGCCTTGCTTTCCCATGCCAAGTTTATTTTGGGAGCAAATGTTTCCAGCTAAGCTTTCTGCAGGATGTTTTGTATTAAGTGTGAATTCTATTCCTCCCCGCCCCGATTTCTTGACTTGTCTTTATTTGTCGAGTTGCTTCCAAACACAAACCACCTAACTCTGATTTTTACCTGCAGGGGACAGCTTAGCCTGTCTTCAAACAGCAACAGAACCGCTGGAGGTAATGGCTTTTAGGAGAGAGGCTACCCAAAGTTAAATGTATCATGTATAAACAATGAGCCAGGAACAGACTGAGGGGCGGGGGATCAGCAGCTGGAGAGTTTCTGTTTTTTAATCTTCTGACTGTAAGAACTTGCATCATAAGGGAGCATGGACAACATCCTGAAAATGCATGATAGCCTCCAGCTTTCATGACAGCTTAATGAAGGGCTACAGAAAGCTCCAGCACCGCACAGTTGAGGCTTCGAATTATTTATGCCGTAGTCAGGGCTATATGTATTCCATGCAAGTGCATGGTGGTGGTGGCGGGGGGGGGGGGAGCCATGCAACTGGTACTGAGCTCAGAAACTCAGTTTTCATTTTAGAAGAAACCAGTCTTCTAGCCACTGAGGCTAGAATCCCTGAAGCCAAAGTGGTAGCTTGCATATCATTTCCAGCCACCCAGGTTTTGGTGACCTTCATAGATCCTTGTCCTTCAAATGATTAGAAACAGCAGCATAAATCATACAGAAACATACAAATTTCCTTGTTTTGGAGCATTTACAAGGAGTTAGAAGTCAGGTCTTCATAGTACAGTTTGGGTTACCCTGAGGTTTGGGAGTCCCTCTTAACAGGCAGCATCACAGGATATATATTTTTGCTTTTTCCTCTTCCATCCCAATGCTTTTCCCCTTTTGTGTCATGTCATTTATATCGTGAAGCCAGGGAATGTCTTATCATTGAGCTCTGTAAGTCACACTAGCACCCCCACTTCTCTCTTTTTTGCTGAAGGATAAACCATGCCATGCAATTTAAATACACAAATTATCCCCATCCATCTAGCGCATGTGTTTCTTATGTTGTCCACACAGCAGAACAAAACTGTCCACCCCCTGCTGTAGCAACAACAGGCAGTTTAATGCTCAGTTTAATGCTTGAATTTGCTGAAATGCTCTGAATGTATTATGCAGAGGTCAGACTAAGGTTACTCCAAGGATCCTGTCTGGCCTCAAGGCACCCTCCTAGGCCAAACCGCCTTCTTCCTTAAAAAAGAAAAGAAAAAAAGACCCAGCATACATATTTCCCAGTGTTGTGGAGAGAGGAGACTTTACTCTCCAGGGTTGTTTACCAAGGTCTCATTTACAAGCCACAGAATTCATTTAAAAATAAGTTAGTAACATATTCAATTAATTCCTCTGAGATTTCCCTGTATATGATTTTATTAAAAACATTTTAACAACCTTCTCTTTGTGTCAATTATTTAAGTAATTAAGTAAGTTCTCCTTGCCTGCAGAGTCACCAGTTGCAAACTGTGAGCAGCGGTGTCAAAACACCTCCATCTTTTATCCTGGCTTGCTTTGAAATGAAAAACAGCGTTTAAAATTTCTATTATAAAAGGTTTTGTCCCACTCTCCCATCTCCTTATGGGGGCACTTGAAACAGCTAACAAACTCCAACCAACAGACTGAATTAGAAACGAACATAATCCACAGCATTAAAATTATAATAATGAATAACACAACGATAACCACAAACAGCGTAAGAAAAACTGAGAAAACCAGTCAGTAAAAAATAATAATTAGCACTTAAATAGTAACAGAATTAAAAGCTGCCTGAAAGAGAAAGCCTTCAAGTGCTGGCAGAACACCAGCAAACACCAACATGTATTTATTTACTTGCAGCTTTTCATACCACTTCAGAACTAAAACTACAGATACAGTACACAATAAGGAGGAGACAATATAAAATACCAAAGGTTAAGTTATTGGGTCAGGGAGTTCCGTTTTTCAGGGTTCTAGAAAGAGGAGCTTGCTGGCCACACATACATGTTAAATGGGTACAATGGTTCAGATTACAGATGCTTCATGTTACAGACTCCGCTAACCCAGAAATAGTACCTCGGATTAAGAACTTTGCTTCAGGATGAGAACAGAAATTGTGCGGTGGCAGTGCGGCGGCAGCGGGAGGCCCCATTACTTAAAGTGGTACCTCAGGTTAAGAACAGTTTCAGGTTAAGAACGGACCTCCAGAAAGAATTAAGTTCTTAACCCGAGGTACCACTGTATATGCATGTAGGATTGGTTGTAGGTTAACTACCTGGCGCTATGCAAACTGTTTGAATTGCCTTAATGCAGACAAGATGCTGAGTTAATATGTGTGCCATCTCTAAGCTCCAAGGCTCAACACATCTACAACCACCGTCAGGTTAAACAAAACACCTGTCATGTTATATCAGAGAGATAACAATATTCCTTCAAATGCTACACAGCAATCTCGCTACTCCCTCCTTGCTACGCAGTCTGTATAAGCTTCTCTGGTGCTAAAACGTAGCTGTGTGTTTCTTAAATGCCAAATGAAGACGCCTCGGCAAGGGGAGAGGAAAAGGCCACTCGTTCGCTACTCCCAGGCATCTGTACAACGAACCTTTAACAAAATTCCTTAAACTGGTGCATGGTGTCTGAGGCTGATGGGAATTCTGGTCCAAAATATCTGAAGGTCACCGTTTTGGGGAAGACCGTTATAGGAGGATGAAGAATCACCTTTAAGAGGGAGCGAGCATATTCTCAGAGGACAGAGGTAATGTTCAATGTAAGGAAACTACCCTGCGTGTCAGAATGCCATAGTTTGAGTTAGAGAATGCTGGACCCCCAGAGAGCTAAGTAGTGGCTTACAAATACTCCCCCCCCATAGATTGCAGGTGGCAGGGTGGAACATAGGCACACACACACAACCTTATTATTTCAGGTGTCTCTGCTCAGTTCTTCCAACCAAGCAAGTATTCTCACATTTAGGCAGGCCACACCCTCAAGTGATATCTGCATTGTTTAATCCAGGGTAACCACTACTCCAAATAGCCTCCTATCAGATCTCATCAGGTCCATTCTCATCGTGAACTAATCTGCTTGAAAGGCTCTCTCTCTCTCTCTCTCTCTCTCTCTCTCTCTCTCTCTCTCATCCAGCATGCCATGGCAGCACTGAACATGCCCAATTACTGCTTGTTAAAACTAACCACCTATTCACATGCTGGGCACTGCTACATAGTAAGCCTTCTAAGCGATAGCTGCATGATTAGCACATGTCTGAATCCATCCAACCTCAAATCCAGAACAAATGGCTTCCACATGTTGCAGTAATTGGGGTTTTTTTAGTCCCAGGTAAGTGGCCCTAGGATTGCAGCTTTAAAGCCCTGTAGAAAGCCTTTGGCTAATTAAACAATTTCGGGGGGGGGTATTGTTCTTTAAAAATGGGGTTACTACGTAGTGCATTTTTGTGCTTTTGTATTGTAAGCCTCCCTGTGATGGAGGGTGGTATAGAAAATTAATTAAGTGATTAATTAATTAATTATAATAGAGCCAGAATATCTATAATCTATCGCGAAAGGATATAAATAAACTGGGAGGGAGGGAGAGGGGAATTTTTTTGTGTGTGTATGTATGTGTGTGTGTGTATATGTACAAAGTGGGGGTGCCCGGCTCTTCTGCAATCTAAAAATGCCCATTTTTCTGCCAGGCAGCTCCCCAGTACCCCAAGATTTATTGAGCTGTTATCTCGGGATCTAGTTAACAATCACTGTGTGTGTAAGGTCCAGTTGCTCCTTTAGCATAAAATCCCATTGTTCTTTAAAAATGGGGTTTGGATGAGTGCTGCCAACGGGGGATTAGAACATCCTCTGACCAGCCATCAGGCAAGTATGACATTTTACTTGCCAGAGCAAATCTATTAAAAAAAACATGCAACCATATCTGCATAGGGTCATGGCAAACAAAACAAAACAAAACAAAACCCTACACCCAACATTTGTAGTGGGAGAAACTCCAGGATATGGATTATTTTCTTATCTCTTCCAATCTAGCTGCAAAAATTGCCTGTCTGTAGGATTTTTCATTTTGTCCCCACCCCCCCCCCCCACCCACCCCCACCCCTTGGCAAAAGCGGAAGCTATGAAATGACAGCAAAAGCAAGTCTTCCTGTGCTGGGAGAATTTGCTGTGACCGTTGCTATGCTATGCAGAAGGTCAGACTGGAACAGATTTTGTAAAATGTGGCCAAGAGCGTAATTTGGGGCAGCTGCAGCAACACACCGCTCTCCACCACCTCATCTTTTGCACAGCGGCCCATTTAATAACATTATTAAATACACAGTGCAGGTTTCTACAGACCACCACAATTCTGGTGGTTATTTCCATTTATTTCCCCCCCTCTCTCCCCCCCCCACTCCTGACCCTCCATCAGTTCACACTTGTGAAACAACCCCTGGTAGATGGTTTATGATAGATGTGGGCTGAGGCCTGCTCTATCTACATTGGCAGTAGATGGAGGTGAGGTGGTAAGAATCTCGAAATAGCTCGATATGGTAGTTTCAGACTGCAGAGAGAGAGATGGCAGCTTTTGAATGTTTCTCTGTTTGACTCAAAGTATTGACTGCGCACCAGAGAGTGAGAGAGAGAGAGATAGTGTTTCTAGTCAAATGTATTCCCTGTTGCGTTCCTCAATCTACAGGGAGGTTGCTGCCCCGCACCATGCATTCAAAAATGTTAGTCCCCACCTGTGGCCTGAAGTGGGACAGTCCTTTCCATCAACCTGGTAGACTGAGTGAAACCCAAAACAAAAAGGTGTGGTGTGGAGAGCTCTTGTTCGGGGTTCCAGCCTCCTATGAGCTAGGGGTTTGTGGGGTGGGGAGTCATAAATATTTTGTGTGCGTGTTTCTGCAAACCTTTGGTGGTACTTTTTATCCACATGAAAATCTCCCCCCTTGGAGAACTGAAATGGCCCTCTCTATGTGTGTGTGTGAAAGAGAGAGAGACTGAGAGAGAGAGAGAACGATAAGGTAGCTAGTCAACGCTCTGCTACTCCAGAATGTTGGTGGGGTTTCACAATTCTGAACACACCCATATGTTATAAACAAACCCTACTGAAAGGAAAAAGTAGCAGAACAGGGAGAGGCTAGGCTATAAGCTTTCTTCCTGGTGTCTTTGTTTTTCTATTTTGGGGGGAGGTTTCTTTTTTGTTTCTTAATGTGGAAGAGCATTCAAAATTATACTGCCTGCAATCTGTAATGCTGCAGTTATTTCAATTGCTGCATTCCCCTGCTATGTGTAGACTAGGCCCTGAGTCTGTACACTTAAATGCATAAATACAGGTTTGCAAACAGTTCGTTGTTTGGCCACCTGTGATGAGTACAAATCTCCTCCAGGTGACCTGACAGAGAAGCTTGGGGGGGGGGGAACTAGCTCTTTTCCCCTTTTCATCAACAAATCACTGACACAGTTATTTGTGGGCAGACAGGCTAGTAATTAGAAACACAGAAAGCTGCCGGACACCAGGTCAGGCTAGGTTCATTTAGCTGAGGGCCAAACTAGATGTGATGTTTGTCACATAATGTGGTGTTTTGTAGCTAATCTACAAAGTAGAGCATTGGACTCTTAATCTCAGGAGCACGGGTTCGAGCCCCACGTTGGGTAAAAGATTTCTGCATTGCAGGGGGTAGAATTACATTACTCTTCTTCTTTGGAGTTTTTAATTTTTTTAGCAGAGGATGGATGGCCACTTGCCATGGATGCTTTAGTTGAGGTTCCTGCATTGCAGGGGGTTGGACTAGATGACCCTTGGGGGTGCCTTCCAACTCTACAATTCAATGATTTTATGACCTTTGAGGTCCCTTCCAATCCATCTTCTATGAATCTATGATTCTTAGGGCCTTGTCCAATTAAAGATGCCAAACTATGGCTGGTGAGACTGTGCAAACGTTGGTTACAGCTTGTGGTTAGTGAAGAGAGAACTTAACCATGGGTACAGATGACACACTAGGCTAAACCTTGGCTTAGCTCAAGTGAGGCACACCTGTAAAAACAACTGGGGAGCAGCAAAGCACCCACAAGCTCTTCTCCAGGAGCCCGAACATTCCCACAGTCTTGCTAGGCCAGTTTGGCATCCCATGTTGCGCGAACCACCTCAGGAGGTAATGAGGCCTACTGGTATTTATGGACTATTTCTTATTCCTCTCCCCCACCCTTTAAAACAAGGAAGCGAAAACCCAGCCACTGCAAGCTGAAGAACACTAGGTAGTATTTGCATTCCCATAAGCCATTTCCATTCATAAGGATGTTGGAAAGATTCACCTTTGGAATTAATTGGAAGGAGACAAAGTGCACCTCTAACATTTAATTGGACTAGCAGAGGCCAAAGCACCTGGCTTATTTTCCAGTGGAAGAAGAGCAGCAAGAAAGAGTCTTCTTCCCGTTTTCATTATTGTCATTATAAAATAAAATAAAATGTAAACAGCCTTTTCGCAGAGAATCAGATGGCCAGGGCGATTTTAAATTAATTTTTTTGTAGGGAGTCACTGGTAGGTTCACAGCTGCCAACACACGATAAGAGTACAATAATTTACCTCCCACTTTGTAAAGTTTCTTTTCCTTCCAAGTACACCAGGTTGGTGCCAGCCCTTATAACGAATCTCCCAGTTTGCAGCAACCTGCAAAGCAACTGTGACAAAAAACGGGGAGCTTCTTGTCCACCCAGAATTAATTGCACCAGATGTCTGTATGACTATTTTTTGCATAATAAACATTTTCACAATCTCAGCCTCCACACCATATTGCTTCTCTTGCTTGTGTGAGGCAACTGCAAAGCAAGATACTACAATGGATAAGACAATGATGAGGAAACTGTTACACAGGGACAGGGGAAGGCGGGGGGTGGGGGGAGGAAGCTACCCTAAATGTAGAAATTGAAAAGACAAGCAGCTTGCAAAAGGTAAGGCATCTTTCAACACCTCATCAATTACCAACGTAGCCAGGACAAGCTAGTTGACAATGAAAAATGAGCTAATAAAGGCTCCTATTTAACTCATTATAATTTTGGTGGCAGCTTGACATGCACCAGAAACACAGACACGTTTGTTTACATCTGCGCTGACATCACCCCTAAACAGCACTACCTTGGGTTTTTTTTCTGTTATTAAAGAGAAGAGCCAATGCAATAGAGGTGACACACAAAAGGAGGGCAGTGGCCCTTTGTGCAGAGAAAAAAAGGTGAGCCGAGGTTACAAGAGGAGCCTGTGCTCGATGACTTGCTACTCTGATGCTCAGAAAGTTGAGGGAATTTAAATCTGCTTTAACATTTTAACGTTTGTATCAGGAAAACCCCCTCCCCGTGGCGGCCGGCGTCGCGGGAGCATTTAGAGTACAGGGATCCACGTCCGCTGTTTACGAGCTCCCCCTCCCCTTCCTCCAGCGGAAGCTCACATTCCTGAAGTGGGGAAGGAGAGGTAGAGCCGGGGAAGGCGATGCAGGGGCTCAGAAGGGGTCAGGGAGCCTCAGCACCGCAGGGAAAGCGGGGATAGGGGTCAGGTTCCCACACTCCGTGGTCGGTTACAGGAAGGACATGGGAGAAGGAGGAGGGGATTTAGAATCCCGCGGCTTTTTTTGCTGGAAGAAAAACCGGAAGACTTCATTCCTGGACTCTGCTGAGCACTGAGATGGACGTTTGAAACTTTGCTCCACTGTACATAGCTTTCACAATAAAGAACTTAGTTTTAGAAGTTCTTTGCCTTGGCGCGTTACTCATGAGCAACCACTAAGCGTCCTTACAGCTTGTATACCGTATTTTTAAAGCATGGTTGTGAATTCTTCTTGATTTTACTGCTTTTATCTTTTGTAAACCGCCTTGAGTTTTTTTGTTTGTTTGTTTACACTCAAGCAGTGTATAAATTTTATGAAATGAGTACATAAATGGAAATGCACCAGCCTTGGGCTGTCTTATTTCCCTGGCACACATAATGATGAATGGCTTTTCTCAGGTGCTTGTAACTCCAAAGGAAGTCTCCACACATTTGATTAACACAGTCCCTCACTCTTTAGGGCTTAAAAGCTCAGTTTTGGTCTCACATTACCACATATCCAGGAGGGAGAATCCAGCCATCTTTCACATGAATTTCTTATTGCAATGCAGATGCACGCAGATTTATATTTGTCCACTGCCCAGTATTAATGACACGGGGGGGGGGGAGGTGGGCAGAATGGGCCTCCATTCTGCAAATCAAACTATTGTCTTCAAATGGCAGATGCATATTTTTTTAAAAATGTTTCACTTTCAATGCTGTAAGTGAGAGGTAGAGGAAAGGGATGCTAAAATGTATGCTTATCTGGGACCCTAAAAAATAAATGCTGGGGACCAGGAATTTGAACATTGGTATTCTCATCACTAGTGCAGAGCTAGTACCTTGGTACCTAAAATGGTATTGGTGCTGGGGTGGGGCTGGGGGATGGGAAGCTGAAATATTCTCGTAGTCCCAGCTGAACCTACCACTGATTTTGTGCCATAAACAAATGAATAACCCGCTTTAATCATTTATGCAATCAAGGAGATGAAGACATGGAAATGGCGGTAATATTCTCACTCACACACATACCACAAAAAGGTGCTTTTGGGAACATTCTCCCTATCCCTATTAATTAACTTGCGCAACTTTCTTTTGGATTAATTAGGATTAGACTAACTTTGACAGCACTTATACAGGAACACAGCCTTTAATCTGGTTTCATTAAAACAGAATAACCACCCACCTGCTGATTCCATATTCACGAGCACTAATTAGACTGACAGCTCCGTATTTATGTAAATATTCATGAACAGAGCCAGAAGCAGCCACTCTTTAGCCTCTTTTGAACAATACCATACAGAAACAGATCATGCAGACTCAGTTCAGTTGTACCAGTGAAGCCTATGATTTTTAGGCAATCCTTATTTGATGCAACATTATGTAAACCCTACAAGCTTCAATGGGGCTTCCTCACATGCCACTGTAAATAAGACTGTATCCTTAACCGAAGAAGAATTAATTTCCTAAGTCGCTCTTAAACCACCCTTTCTATGACATCAGGGCAACTAAGCCAATAGCAGCCAAAGCAGCCACACCACTGCTCTATCAAGAGTGGTTGCAATAATGCTTGAACTGTGACCTGTCATTGTGAAATACAATGCATGCAGTCACCTATTGCTTTTTTTCCTGGGGGGTGGGGGTGGGAATGGATGCAGGTGACACTGGCAGCCCATAGGCCAGGAATGGGTAGCCTGCAGCTCTCCAGATGTTGTTCAGCTTCCATCTCCCATCAGCACCAACCAATGTGCTCAGTGCAACATCTGGTTTCTCATCCCACCATAGGCTTTGGACATGCTAGTTTACAAAGACAGACAAAACAGGCCTGGCGTAGGAGCAGGAGAGAGCTAGTGTGGTTTAGTAGTTAGAGTGTCAGACGAGGGCCTGGGAAAAGAGAGTTCTATGCCCCATTTGGGAGAAGACAAGACTAAGCAGTAAAACTCTACACAAACCCAAAGTGGATTCCCTAAGACAGTTGGGCGGCACCTTGTACACCTCTTTCCGGTAACTCCTGCAGCCAAGCTGATGCCAAACATACTGCTTTGCTTTCCTTTGGACCATATCAGCAAGGCCGAGAGGGGAGTTTTATCGTCTGGGCAGGCTAGGACCTCCACACAAACTGCCCCACCTTGCACCTAGGAGGGGTCGCTTTGGTGTTACTAACGCAGAAAAAACAATGCAGGTCAGCAGCAGTTACGAGTTACTGGTCTCTGCAGCCATAGCAGGCGCTATGATTCTCCAGGGGTTTGGCTTCACCCCCGGAAGCACACTCCGTTGTCTCTCGCGACAGATGAACGCCAATGAATTCCCCACTCGACCACGAGGCTCACTGGGCCAGTCACTGTCTCTCTCAGTCTAACCTACCCCACAGGGCTGTTGTGAGGATAAAATGGAGGGGTGGGAGGAGAACAATGTTCGCAACCTCCTTGAGCTCCTTGGAGATAAGGTGGGATGGAAATGTAATAAATGAATAAACAAAATGACAATGAGTAATGGAATTTGGGAAGAATCACAACAATGTGGCACAGGCAACATAGGGCCAGAAAGGTTTGTTAAAGACAGATGGAGATGATAGATGATAGGTAGGTAGGTAGATGATAGACAGATAGATAGATAGATAGAGAAATAAATAGGTATATGATACATAGGTACATAGATAGATAGATAGATAATATGACGCCTTCCTCTTTAAGTGATCTTGTGAATGTCATCAATTCCTTCTAGAACACACACTTAAAATAACATGTTCCTGTGATATGCTTTCAAATCAAAGGGCAGGAGCTGGCTGAAATCTGCACTCCTCATGCACAGTAACAACTGAGGTATTTTTTAAGGGAAAACCGGGGTGGTGGTGGAAACTTTGTCAAAGATAAAGTTCACTCATGCAAACAAACAAACAAACAAACAGCATCAGCTGGGAATGGTCTGGGATGGTTTAACTGTAACTTTTTATGTGTGTGAGTCTGTGTTTTGCTTGGTTATTTATGTTTAACTTGAAGAGCTCAGTCTGGCAGTGCAAGCAGGACATGTCTATGTTTCTGTAACTTGTGCAACTTAAGCTGTTACCGTTTCCTGACTCTCAAGTGCTCAGTGTTCTTTCTAACACATTTTTACTAATGGAATTGAAAATGGGAGGACGAGCAACCCCCCCCCTTGCATTTATGATCCCTGTGCTACTTCCTGCTGGCCTGCAACACCCTCCCATCCCCGCTTTGATCCTTCTGTAAATAAAGCTGCCAGGGATTAGGGAGAAATTCCACTTAAGGACCATTCTGAGATTACAAACCTCATTCCTGCTTATAATTCAATCAGGCTTCGCAGGCAGGTTCCCTTCGGCTCTGTTCGGCTCACTGAGCCATCTTACACACACCCCGTATTTCTTTGCCTTGGAAGAGCAGGAAGGGGAGGCCCGTGTCAGCGCATCAGAAGGGTTCGTGCAGGTTGCATGAGCGCTCCAGCCAGCCAGATGCTGGAATCCTCAGGTCTGAATCTTTTGCTCTATCTTTTTGCTGCATAACGTCAGCATCTGCGCAGATCTAAGCTCTGCCGTCTGTTTTAGCACAAATGCATACACTTTACACACACACACACACACAGGGGAGGAAGGTGGAGTTGAGAGAACCAGCTTTGCAGCAAATCTTCTGCAACTCTGTTGCTCAGTTGATGGCTCTTCTCTCCAACCATCCCTCTTCCTCTTGGGCTCCATCCCTCTTCCTCTTGGGCTCCATCCCTCTTCCTCTTGGGCTTCCATTGTGATTGCCCCTGAACCTGTCTAGGGGCTCGGCCACAATTCAGCTTGTCCCGTGCATGGTTCCGAGAGGTTTTTCTGCTTGTCCCACGTTTTCTAGGCTTGGGTTCAAAGTTTTTTTGGTTTTTTTTTTCATTTGTACCACTGCTTCCTCCACTGTTAACTGCCGAATCAGAACAAACGCCAATCCACGGAAAAAACGCTGGATGTTTGGCAGAACGAGCAGAAGTTTGGACAAGTCCTATGCTATTTGTAATCTCTGCGGGTGCTTCATTTCTGTCTCTCACATTTACTTATGATTCCATGCATTTTTATTTATTTTTACCAAATGTGCCAGCTTATGTGAGCTTTAGCTGGTCAGCTACAGGTAAGGTGACATCCTCCAGATGGGAGCTGGCTCGCCCCACAATTTGAATAACTGTGCTCTACTCTTCCTGGTTCAAAACTCTGCCATGACTTCAGACAATGGCCTTAGGCTAGCCCCTCTCTCTTGCTTCAGTCCTTGCATCTGCAACCTGAGGGATAATAACGATGCCTCACCTTGCAGGGTTGCTGGAAAGATTACAACTAGATAATGCAACCAGATATTACCATCGGATGCCAAGGCAGTTCCAAATGCCCAAAGGGAGGAAAGGATAGTAGTAATGGTTGAGAATTCATAATTAAGTGCCCATCTGGAGAGTGTAACAGACTTTTCATAGCATTATGGAATTGCAGTGCTGGAAGAGATCCTGAGGATCATCTAGTCCAATGCTCAGCAATGCAGGAATCTCAGGAATTTCTACTGTTTAACCACTGGAGATGCAAACCTTGGAGGTTGTTTTTTAATAATAATAATAATAATAATAATAATAATAACTTAACCCACAGAATTCACTTGAGAACCATTGCTAGTCTCATTGAAACCCTTTGGGTTCTCTTCCAAAAAAAAAAAAAAACCAAAATCCTTGCTTGTTCAGAACCCTCAAATTCACTCTGCATTTTGCTTCAGGTGAAATTTTGGTGGAGCCTCCAGTCATTGGAACCAGCAGAATTGAGTTACTGGGGAAGCCTGCAGAATGTTTGCACATGCATGGAAGCCAACGCATACAAACACGCACATGCATATAACTAATTCAAAGAAGGACGGATAAGCATCTTCCAGGGATGATTTAGGTTTAATTAATCCTTCCTTCTTACAGCAACAGAAAGGCTCATGCCAAGAGTTCTCAAATTTGTC
The DNA here is from genome assembly GCF_009819535.1 of Lacerta agilis. NCBI lineage: Eukaryota > Metazoa > Chordata > Lepidosauria > Squamata > Lacertidae > Lacerta > Lacerta agilis. The sequence continues at coordinate 102,848,662 of NC_046314.1, read as the reverse complement.
ACTAGCAGCCCCTTGAAGCAACGGAAGAAAGCACATTAAAGCCCTTACAAGTTTAACTAAAGGCAAAACAAAACTTTGAAGATCCCATTATTCATGCTTATTATTAACTGAATTAAAGGTGGGTTACAGAGGGTGGAAAGGCCTTACTCAAAATAGGATTCCCCTGTGGAAATACAAAATAAATGGAAGGTTGTAGTTCTACCTAGGACCAGGGCATTACTTGGGTGGGTGGGGAGGATGCACCCACTCCTTGTGTTGTCAAGATACTTGCGACTATTCTTATTCAGAGGACTCATCGATTTCATATACTGAGTAGCCATTGAGTGCGCTAAAAACGTGCATACAACTAAATTAACATACCAGAGGCACTAAAGGATGTGTCCAAATCAGCACTGAGTAATCAATGCATCCCGTCTGCTTGACCAACAGGACTTCCCCACCGCCACACCTCTTCATTCCTAAATTGCTTTAGGGGTTCCCCCAACTCTTCAGAGCATATCCGGGGGGGGGCAGTAGATGCACAAGGTGAGAGGTGGATTTTCCACCGCTAAAGTAGAAATCTTTGCACTGATGAGACACATTAGTCAGATACCACCCAAAGTCAGGTCCCAGGTATAGTCTGAAGACACGTGAGGCTACCACCTTCCTGAAGCAAAACAGGGTGAGTCTCATCAGTGCCTGGATGGTAGATGGGCACATAACCTTGGTTTCCATGATGGAGTAAAACGGTAAGAAAACTTTGGAACCATCTGAGGATTGCCGGCACAGAGAAAAACTACACCTAGTTTGTGCAGGTGTTGAAAATAGTATGTTCTTCACTATTTCTGCAATCACCTCTGCTCTCTCTGATGCAATCTGTGGGATACAGGAACAGGGGGAAACTGTTTTATACTGAGTCAGACCACTGCTTCATCTATCTCAGTATTATCTACACTGACAATACTTTCCCAGCCATACCTGGGGATGCCGGGTTGGGGGGGGGGAGGTTGAGCATGCGGCCTTGTATATATGCAAAACGTGTGGTCTGCCACTAAGCTATGCAAAATATGTGGTCTTACCACTGAGCCACAGTTGTGTGGATTCCATAATGTATACACAGATTCCTTATCTGCAAACTGTCAATGCATAAAAATATTGGAGGGAACACTGCACTAGAGCACAGTACTAGAAAAGTGGCCATTCATCATCTTTTGACTAATCTTTCTCCTCCTCTCCCATCTATTGGATTCTGTGGCATAAGTAGGACCATTACTGCTGAGCAATGGCCGGAATCACTTTTTATAGATTTCCTCCCCTCCAAGAGATACTTTATTAATGAGGCTTTATTTAGTTCTTCCTAACTTACAAAGCTACCCAACTTACAAAGGTCATTTGTAAGTCACCAAGACGTTGGGTTTCAAAGAGGCATCTGCCAGTGGTTTTAGTGCCACCTCAATCTACTACAGTACTATGTGCTTATTTGCAATTCAATATGATTTTTAACCTACTACAGGAAAACTCCTAAAACATGAAATCAGCCCTAGGCAAACCCAACACGCAAGTTCCAAGGGAAGGTTTTGCAACACACACGTTTCAGTTTATATTCTGCCATATCCCAAGGGCTCAGACTAGAATGGCATTCCTGAGGAATGTGGGTTTATTTGTTTCACTTACTGAGTTGTTTTTATGCTGACTTTTGTCTCATACAGGTGGCTCACACAAGTAAACATAATACAATGGTGCAAATAAATAAAACCATATTGAAATCAAAGCACAGCAGCAGGTAGAGTGGGAAACCTAAGGGTTGATAATCCATAAACACAATAGAAACAGACCACTTAAATGAATATGCAGGAAGAAAACAAAACAGGGAACTGGGAAACACAGAATACAGTGGTACCTTGGTTGTCAAACTTAATCTGTTCCAGGAGTCCATTCGACTCCCAGAACCATTCGAAAACCAAGATGCGCCTTCCGATTGGCTGCAGGAGCTTCCTGCACTCAACTGCACTCAACTGTCACGTCAGATGTTTGGCTTCCGAAAAACGTTCACAAACCGGAACACTCACTTCCAGGTTCATAGTGTTTGGGAGCCGATTTGTTTGGGAGCCAAGCCATTCGACAACCAAGGTACCACTGTACCATGGTTTAGCACACATAATGCTAAGCCACTGTTAACGTTAACCATAGTTTAAGGTGAGGCATCTGCCAGATGATCACATAAGCCTTGGTTTATTACAACACAAAGCAGAAGAGCCTTGGGAGTGGTTTGATTTTTCTTTGCCTGGTCACTCTTCACTTACAGCTCTCTTGCCTTTGGGTGGTGACGTCTCCATAACCATAGTCAAGGAGAAGGTCTGGATTTGCACATAGTGCTAAGCTATAGTTAAAATTAACTGAGGCGTATAAACCCTTATTTACAAGCAACTTTTAACAATCGTTCATAAATTAAAGGTTAAGCTGCTGGGCTAGGTTCACGTATAACGCTAAGCACTGTGTGCAAACCAGATCAATACATTTTAACAAATATATGTGTGCATGTATGTATGTCAACCTAGCAGTTTGAAAGCATGCCAGTGCAAGTAAATAAATAGGTACCGCTGCGACGGAAAGGTAAACGGCGTTTCCCTGTGCTCTGGTTTCCGTCACGGAGTTCCATTGCACCAGAAGTGGTTTAGTGATGCTGGCCACATGACCCGGAAAGCTGTCTGTGGAAAAACGCCAGCTTCCTTGGCCTGAAAGTGAGATGAGCGTCGCAACCCCATAGTTGCCTTTGACTGAACTTAACGGTCCAGAGGGGTGGGTGAGTTTATTACGTTTGCTCCAAGTATTTGCACAGGGTGGTAATCTGACTATCCATCCACATTCAAACAACCAACTTTCCCCAGTGTATTTTGCTTCTACAAGACATGAAGCTGATCTTGGGAGCTCCCAGATTGGCTTCATCAACCTCTGTCTTCATCCCACACAAAAGCAGCGGCTGTTCATATATGCTCAATGTCTGTTGTTATGCCAAATGACCTGTTTTTACTCAGGAAATTTAACAGCTTATTTAGGATATTAGCTGCTACGACACTTCTCTTTCTTCTACACGTACACACAGAGAGTAATATATCTTCCCCCTTTTAAGCTGACTAGTCTGTGAAGCGCTATCCAATTACAGAACAAAACCAGAACACTTTTGATCTTCCTTTCCCATGCAGTGGCTGCAATTAAGTAAGTCTTGCCAAAAGAAAAAAAGCGAGGGGAAGCATCTTCACTGACAAGCAGAACAGGAATGCTGGTCCTTGTCACATATACATTTGCAATCAAAAGTCAAGCCAGTCTTTTTATCTATAAATGGGGCTGGGGCTGGGTGTGACAGGACCATGAAAAAGTGCCTTCTAGAGAGCCCACCCCGCCCCCGAATCTCCCTTGAGGGACTCCCCCAGGTGTGAGCCCCTGAGGCCTAAGAGAAAAGAAAAGCTAGCAATGGCTGCAGACACCTGTCTCACCATTTCTCTTTATAGTGCTGGACCATTAAAAACACACAGAGAGAGAGAAATTGGAAAGTGGGGAGGTTGGCATCGGCTGCAGTGGATTCCAGCATTTCATAGAATCACAGAATTGTGGTGTTGGAAGGGACCCCGAGTGTCATCTAGTCCAACCCCCTGCAATGCAGGAATCTCGACTAAGCATCCATGACAGATGGCCATCCAACCCCTGCTTAAAAGCCTCCAAGGAAGGAGAGTCCACAAGCTCCCCCAGGGAGTCGGCTCCACTGTTGAGCACCTCTTACACCTGCCCTAACATGTTTTGTTCAGCATGAGACTCTTAATCACAGGATCGTGTGTCCCGAGTCCCACATTGGGCAAAAGGCAGGGGATTGGACTAAATGACCCAACGCTATGAGATTCTATGCTGTGTGCTGATGCCTGGTCTACCTGGAAGAACAGCAGCGCTGCTGCTGAAACTTCCCCAACGGCAACCAGATGAATTTGAGGCTGAGCAATCAAGTTCATTGGGGAGAGGTTTGACAAAATGGCACCTTCAATCTTTTGCTGCTGTTTCTTTTCTTCCTTTCTTCCTTTTTTTTAAAAAAACAACAACAACAACAAACTAGGGGCTGCCTTATAAGTCTGAACCCCTCACTTGGAAAACAACAGAGCATTTGCACAAGAAGAGAAGGTGCTTACACAGCCCAGCAAAGTTCACTGCACATCGGGGAATAGTAGTAGCGATATGAGTCACCAAGGCTCACTGCCATGCTTTTGCTTTTTATTCCTCCAACCTTATCTGTACGCTTTCCACCCTCCCTTTATTCTCTCCTGCCACATGAATCACTCTATATCATCTCTGTGTTGCATGTCTGTGTGTTTTAGTTCCTCCCCCCCATCAACCAGCACTCCTTCTACAAAGCAGTTTTCAGACTTTCAACTTTGAGGTGGCACTTGCCGTGTTGATTTGACCCTATTTATTTAATAATAATAATAATAATAATAATAATAATAATAATAATAATTTATTATTTATACCTCACCCATCTGGCTGGGTTGCCCCAGCCATCCTTAATTTTGGTACAATACGAATGTACCAAAAACAACAGCAAACAGCAGCACACACATGTATGTTTCGAAAACTTGGGTGTATGTTGGGGAGTGGGGTGGCGGAGTTGTCCAAAACAGGGCTGCTAAGAAAAGTCTGCTTGCTCTCATAAGCCAAATCAGGAATGGGCAGTAACTGGGAAAATACAGGACTTACAGTCAGAATGAAAAGGCAGGATTAGGAACCTAGCTTAGCATTCGTAGTGTTAACAGTGTTCGAAACTCCCATTGTTCTAGGCGCATTTTGCGACCAGGAATTTCCTTAGCGCAAGCAGTTTCTGAGCTCTTGGTGGCAGTGCTGCGTTCAAGATTTCAGATTAAAACTGCAGAGTGGAAGGAAAGGAGGACCTTTTTCTGCCTCCCCACTTCCAGCCACTCTGTGAAGACTGGAAAAGAGAATCTCTTAAGATTATTAGGGGAGTGGGCAGGGGAAGGACTGCACCCTGTGAAAAATGAACATAATATTTTAGCTGCAGTTCATTCATTTTCAGCTTTGCAATTCTTCTTCTTTAAAAAAATGCACTTAAGACATTCCGTTGTTGCACCCATAACCTAGGATACAGGTGCCATTTAAACTCCGAGCTTTCATATCTCAGTTTCTAACACTGAGTGTTAAGGACTGGGGCCTGCTCTGGTTTAACTCCTGCCTGCCCCAGCCCACTGCACAGAACCATGAACTATCAAGTGCCCACTGGGAATGATCCGGATGAGTCAAACACAGGAACATAGGAAGGTGCTTTATCTAGCGCTGCATCTGCCTCCTCTAACAGCGGAGAATGTTTCCAGAACTATTTGGAGATGCTGGGGACCGAACCTGGGAGCAGGTGCTCTAACTCTGAGCTACAAGCCTTCCCTAAAACATGGGGAAACTCCCTCATACGGGGGGTCAGCCCCTTGGCCCTCCTACCAGCAGTGCCTACACTGCAGTTGCCAGGACAGGAACATCCTAGACCCAAAGGATTTTAGGGCCCAAACCTGAGACTTAGAGGGGAGCTATCGTGATGTCACAGGGACAACAGACCCTCCAACACATTGAAGGCCAAAAGCAGGATGCCATCTTGTGGGGCACCATCTTCCCGGGGTTTTGGGGGGGGGGGCGGTTGGCCACTGTGATCTCGTGTGATTTCATGCCACTATTTCCCCCTAACTTTTAAAGACACGCCATCCAAAACACATGTTTTGGGGTGCTTGTAGCCCTGAAAAAAGCACTTTTTCGGTGTGTGTGTGTCATAGCATAAAATCACGCGAGATCATGGTGCCCAAAATGGCTGCTCTCCTTTCATGAGGAAAAAGCAGGGTGTCCCAATTCTTCTGGGGTGCTTGCAGGGTATGGGACTGTCCTCAGCGAGTCATTAGACTTGAATAAACATTCTTTTTAGCATTTCTCCACAGCCATAGCAATGCACCTGCCTTATGAACGAAAGGCAGAATTGTTTTGCACCTGACCACATGGTTACAGGGATGGAAGTTGTGTGTGTGTGTGTGGACAAAAGCCCACAAGGTTTGTGTTGAAATCACAAATGCTGATATAAGAGCTTTTCGCCTGCTTGCTATCCTCTTTCCTGCTCTGACCTTCTTCTTCTTTTTAACAAGATGTGAAATCATTTCTCTATTATACTGAGCCAATTCCTTGCCTTTGTCTCTTTTGTCTAATTTCGGGTCTCTGCAAATGATGGCTTTGTCTCATATGGAAAGCCTGCAAGAGGAAGCCACTTGTGTCTGTTAACCATAAAACCTATAGGATAACTGACTCAGAACAACCTCTTTCCAAATGGATTTTAAATAGCTCATTTAAAAGAGGAACTACGCAAGAAGAAGCAATGCCTTTCATCTTCAAACAAAATTGACTGCTGCTTCCCACAGAAGGCTGTCTGCTGCTATGATATTAAACAGGGAAGCCAGCTTATTGATCTGACCTATATGTTACCTGCTGTTCAGGTGACAGCAGGTATACCTTGCTGGTATAGCAAGATGAGACACCTGGGTTCAATTTATCTGTTTTCCTGGGAAATAGGGAGAAGAATTAAGCTTCCCCCCCCCCAAAAAAATCTGCTAATTTAGAGTTTGGAGTTGTATTCCAAAGCATCTGAAAGACACCAGGTTTACATGGATCATGGATGAAAGCCATTACTAACAGAGCTTCCCATTGTCCTGTGTCCTGTTCCCTATTAAGTAGACTAAGGCTGTGTGTGTGTGTGTGTGTGTGTGTGTGCTTTAAAAAAAAACTACACACACACACACACACACACACACACACATATTTCATAGTAGCTTAGTTGTAAGAGACCCTGATGGTCATCTAGTCCAACCCTCTGCAATGCAATAATCCTGCTCACAGCCACCCCTGGGTGAGCTTGAACCACCAACCTTCTGGTTAACAGCCAGACACACCAATCCATTATATAGATATAGATCATAGAATACACACACACACACCATTTGATTGCAGAAAAACCTCGTAGCAGACAATATGATTATCAATACAAACGATTACAAACCATTAACATTAATTCTACCTAAGCAAAAAAAGATTAAAACACACTCCAGTTTACTCTGCACCCAGTGCACCCCCTCCACTGGTTTTGTAAGCAGTGTGCACACCAAGTTAGCCACAATTCTTATCTTGTCATATCATTTCTTACAAAATGCTGCATTTTGCTGCATTCTGCCCCCCCCCAACCACAACCCAGCTTCAATCTGCATTGAGAAACAGGACAACTTAGCTCTGCTTTAAACCAGCGATGTGTATGCAACCTTAAGAGTCAAGCTTTAAAGGGAATGGGATGTAGTTCGGTGGTAGAGCACATGCAAGCTGTCCTGGGTTCAATCCCCAGCACCTCCAGGTAGCTTTGAGAGAGATCCTGGTCTGAAATCCCAAGGAGTCACTGCCAGTCAGTGTAGACAATGCTGAGCTAGATGGAAAAGTGTTCTGACTCGACTGCGCAACAAGAACCATGCGTTGCACCAAGGAAAACCACAAGTGAAACCACAGCTGGAAAATGATTGCCCAACAGATTTTGCATGAATGAATTGTTGCACAACAAGCTTCCACTAGCACATCCGTTGCAAACTTGAAACTCTGCCATTCGCTAGAGGCCCATTATCTTTATATGTAAGCAGTGCATTTTGGGGGTAAACAAAATATATGGTGCTGGTACTCATATGTTGCTAAAAGTGTTAGCAGCAGCAGCAGCAGAAGCACAGAACAGGTGGATGTACTTGATACTGGTAAGCGCTCTCACAATGAATCTGCTGTATGTACACATCCATTGGCGGGTGTTTATATGGCCACTATCTCTGGAACTGCTACCTGGTGCTACTTTCCTCATGTTTTAACAGACTTGTATTTGACAACACACCTGGTAGCCATAGGTGACGAGGAATCTCATGCAGGCAAGTCAGTAAACTGGTGAAGGAAGAGACCCTGCCAGTCTGCTCGGTTTCCAAGCTGGCTGGGGAAGGAGGTAAACGTGGAAGTGCAGAATACTCGCCACTTAGGAACTAGTAAACGATTGCCCTTTGAGGCTCCAGTACTTTGGCCACCTCATGAGAAGAGAAGACTCCCTAGAAAAGACCCAGGTGTTGGGAAAGATGGAGGGCACAAGGAGAAGGGGACGACAGAGGATGAGGTGGTTGGACAGTGTTCTTGAAGCAACTAGCATGAGTTTGGCCAAACTGCGGGAGGCAGTGAAAGATAGGCGTGCTCTGGTCCATGGGGTCACGAAGAGTCGGACACGACTGAACAACAACAACAAATTTCTGTGGAAGGGATGCAGGTGGCACTGTGGGTTAAGCCACAGAGCCTAGGGCTTGCCGATCAGAAGGTCGGCGGTTCCAATCCCCGCCACGGGGTGAGCTCCCATTGCTCGGTCCCAGCTCCTGCCTAGCAGTTTGAAAGCACGTCAAAGTGCAAGTAGATAAATAGGTATGCTCCGGTGGGAAGGTAAACGGTGTTTCTGTGTACTGCTCTGGGTCGCCAGAAGCGGCTTTGTCATGCTGGCCACATGACCCGGAAGCTGTACGCTGGCTCCCTCGGCCAATAAAGTGAGATGAGCGCCGCAACCCCAGAGTCATCCGCGACTGGACCTAATGGTCAGGGGTACCTTTACCTTTACCTAACTTTTGTGGGTTTATTTGCAAGGCTGCATTGCACTTCAGCAGCAGCTATCACAAAGCAGCTTTCGGGGTTTAAAAAGAAAAAGTCTTCCGGGCGACTGCAAGAAGATCTTTTTAAAAATTATTTTTTATTATTATTTTGCTGTTTTCAACAAGATATTTCAGACTGCTCTAATAAGAACCTAGAGCCCTAGGGAGATTTCCTTATCTGAAGTCTCTCTTCCCCCTGCCCTCTTCAATTTATCCCGGTAATTAGATTTATCTTCCAGATCAAGTTTAATAAGTTCACTATGTAGTTTTGATGCCTTTGGAGTCTCTAGAGTTCATTAGCACCTTTTCAATCACAGTAAGTGGTCTCTTGAAGCCCGCCGTTTCTCAGGGGTTTGAAATATAATGTTTTAATTGTATATAATTAAATACTGCTTGCCTTATGTAGATTGAAAACTCTTTGTAATGTTTCCAGCTCCAGGGCTTCCCCCCCCCCCAACACACTTTAATTAGCTGCCCTAAGTCTTTCTGCAGTCCTCTTTCCCCCATAGGTATCAGGACTTCCTGGAGGGAAAATTGGACCACATCTAATTATTGTTAACGGAGAAGGGGCAGAACTATCTCACCCATTTGCTTTGCACCAGACATTTGAATTAACAGATAAGACTAGGGGACCCATTATGCAAGGCTAAGACGTTTGAAGCAAGGAACTGAATCAATGGAAGGGGCACAGTCAGATTACATCTGCTGGAGTGTACAGTCAAGAAGGTGGGTAATATGGCTCGGGAAATGCAGGTGTTTTCCCACCCACACAGGAAGCTGGCCATGCACACAGCAGAGTCTTTGTTAGTCCTGCAATGATGCATCCATGGACTGGCAGAGGTGGAAGCACTTGACCTGTGAGTACAGCAGGATCCAGCTGAGCTTAAGAGCAAGCCGGATCCCTAAAATCAGAGCTATGAGGAAATGGTCCTGGGGTAGAGGTGCAGGAAACCCCAGTCAACTCTTCCCTTTCCATTTTTTAATTTAATCTTTATTGACATCTCTCTCACATCATCAAAATTTAGCTTCATGTGCTCACCTGCCACCTGGGACAAAGGCTACAGCCACACTAAAGATCGAAAGCACATGACTTCCCCCCCCAAAAAAAAAATCCTGGGAACGGTAGCTCCATGAGGGGTAAATGACAACTCCCTGGGTTGTTCAGAGGAAGCCAGGTGCTTTAAACATATGGTGTTGATAGAAGTAGAACTCACACCTCTCCTAATGCTGGTGCCATTTTTAAGAGGTCCCTGAATGGTGCCATTTCCTGCTTGTATTGTATGTTTCATAGGATATTGTGGTGTCAAGCAGCGTTTGAAATTTGCCAGGCCCAAGGTCCATTTTGCACCTGGCTATCAGCCACTTGCGACCAAGATGCCTGGGCGCCAGTACGGCGCATGATGTCTCCACCACCTGGAGGTGCATGCCTGGGGAATCACTGGATCTTACCTGTTTTAACACACTATCAACACATCCTGTAGAAGTCTATCAGTTATATTTTATCTGCACAATCAGAATGAATTTCAGTAACCAAAAAGTGATATTGAAAAATATGACTTTTGAGCTCTCTGGCCCCAAAATAGCAACTAGACATACCATTTTGGTGACTGTAACCCTGGTTTAAGTAGTCACTTATATGAGGCTATAACACTGGTGTCAAGGGAACAATCTTTTCCCTACCATACATATCATGGCTTCCTGGAAGAAACATTGGATAATATCTTAATTATTTGTAAAGGATAAAGGGGAAATGACTGCCTTGCTGAGTAGATTTTATGTAGAATTCTGATATGGAAGTAGTAGACTAGGGACTGGATTCAGTTAATAGATCCTGCCAGCAGAAGCCCTGCAGAAGGCCTTCCACCTTCCAACAGGGAACTCCACTCTCTCCTCCACCTGCATGTCCCCAACCCTGAATTTGGCAGGGAGTGGAAGAGGTCAGGAGAACCCACAGAACAGCATGCAGGGGGAGGAGAAGGTTGATGGTTCTGCCTGGCAAGCAAAAATGCTTGCACTGGTGGAATGATCAGGAAGTGTGACATCAAATTCCTTCCTAGGGAAAAAAGAAATAAGGAACTGGTGAATGAGGGGATTGCAGAACTTGTAAGAAGGAATGCAAGGAGCTGAAGGAAATGGGGATTGTAGGACCAGGGCTGTGGTGTCTACGTAACAGAAGTTGCAGAGCAGGCCCACAATAGGAAACCTATGTTCACTTCATGCTTAGTGCACATGTGACAGAGGTATCTTGGATTAAACTCAGAAGCCTAACCAACCATGTTAACTTTGAGAAAACCAAAAGTTAGTTCATAGACTATCAAACAGGCTCATTAAGCTCAGCCACTGGTTTAAAACACAGGCAACTTCCTCTCTAAATAGAACACAAAATGTCAATAGCATAATGTGCATAAGAAGACGACTGACGGAATCGAGGGAACTCACTGGACAATTTAATAAGGGCTGAAGACCCAATGAGCCTGTTTGTTTTTATCTGTCACCTGGGCATGAAGTTGCCTTGAAGAAAATAATTTCTGGATCTGAGATCATGAGGTCATCCTATCCTCCTCGTGCACACTGGTCAACAAACCATGACAGCCTTTCTGTTACAAATTCTTCAGGCCTGTGCACGTTCTAATTTATTTTAATGGCTTTGAAGACAGAGTTCCCACTGCATCCCGGGGGAGGTTGCTTAAGCCTTACAGACTTCGTTGCCAAGAGCATTTCTTAATGCTGCAACATTTAACTTAAGCTGCCCCCTGCATCACTCCCAAGCATAGCAAAAGCTGACTCTAGTATTAAGAGGGTTCCATTGGATGCTATCTAGCTCCAGTCTCCTTCCAGAGCTACAGCAGATAGAAGCACAGAAGAAGTAAGCAAGAAGGGATTACATCCAAAACTGTGCTTGTTTTTTCTCTGTCTTGCTCCGCGATGAGCTGATCTACGGCTAACCACTCATGGTTTGTCTGGTGGAGACAAACCACAAGTTTGCATTCAGATGTAACACTATGCCAAACCATGGCTCAGGCCCAAGAAGTGCAGCAGTGGCGGCAGCAGGACTAAGGAGTGCTGCAGCCACAAACTTCACTCACAGAACCCACATGATTGCTCATTCATGCTGAGCTATGGTTTGGCTCAGCGTTACGTGCAAACCGGGTCACGGCGTGTGAGTGTGTGTGTCAGCCAGGTGCTCTCTGTGTGTGCAGTCAACACTTCCGCTTATTGTTTCAGATCTCTGCTTGGTCTTCTTTCAAATCTGGCTCCCGCATCATGCAAACTTCTATAAATTTAAATTTGTTTCTCTCTCCCCCCCCCACCCCACCCGGCGCATCCTGGAGGAAGTGCACACAGGCTAATAAGTGGTTTTCACTTGGCTCTCAGAATTATTACACAGCTAAGATCCAAGCTCTCTTAATCAAGCGCAGAGATGCAGCTGGCAGTGGGAAACTGCCAACAGCTCATTACAAATAAGGAAACATGGGCTGTTCAAGGACAAAAGACAGGTCATATCCTAATAGGGATGCGATACAACTGGCATGAAGCACCTTTTCCTCTTCTCTTCTTTTTTCTCTTAAGTTTCTTACTTGCTCTCGGGAAAAGCAGTGGCACGCGAAGAAGTGCCTCCTTAACATACAGCAAGTCCAAGGTTCAATTCCCCGGGCCCTCTAGTAAGGAATCTCTGCCTGAGTACCTGGAAAGATATAACCATCACGCCGTGACCCGGTTTGCATGTAATGCTGAGCCAAACCATGTTGTTGTTGTTGTTCAGTCGTTCAGTCGTGTCCGACTCTTCGTGATCCCATGGACCAGAGCACGCCAGGCACGCCTATCCTTCACTGCCTCTCGCAGTTTGGCCAAACTCATGCCAGTCGCTTCGAGAACACTGTCCAACCATCTCATCCTCTGTCGTCCCCTTCTCCTTGTGCCCTCCATCTTTCCCAACATCAGGGTCTTTTCTAGGGAGTCTTCTCTTCTCATGAGGTGGCCAAAGTACTGGAGCCTCAACTTCAGGATCTGTCCTTCTAGTGAGCACTCATCCCTCAGCCAATAAAGCTGAGCCAAACCATAGCTCAGCATGAATGAGCAATCATGTGGGTTCTGTGAGTGAAGTTTGTGGCTGCAGCACTCCTTAGTCCTGCTGCTGCCACTGCTGCACTTCTTGGGCCTGAGCCATGGTTTGGCATAGTGTTACATCTGAATGCAAAGGTAGACAATACTGGGCCAGGTGAACTGACAGGATAACGCAGCTTCTGTTTTTATTTGTGCAGAAACAAAAAGTTCACAGAAATTCTGATTCTTTCTTTCTTTCTTTCTTTCTTTCTTTCTTTTTTAAAGATTCTAGCATGGCAACAGGCACTGATTGTTTAAGTTTGCACAGGGTTATTTTTGCAAGTGTTGCTTTCCCCCCCCCAAAAAATAAATGTTATTATTGTTCAGTCCAACTAAGATATACTCAGATCAATGGTTCATTTGTTTCAATGAGTCTACTATGAGTATAACTAGCGTTAGATAGCACTTATTACTATTACTATTACTACTACGTGCAATGGATTTTCCTGTGTCAGTATTTTATTTAAAGTGCAGTTCCATTTCATCCAAATACCCCAAGGGATATGCAAAACTGTCACTAGAACTCTGTTACCCAATTTAGAAGTTTGCAAGTACTCCCCCATATGGGTTTCCTGGGAAATCCTTTAAAGGCTCAAGTGAGGAAAAACCTCTTGCCCCTGTGCATTTTAAAGAAGGTTCCCTCTGGCTCACTTGGCAAACCAGGCCTATCGCGGGAGAAGTTGCCACCCGCCAGCATCCTTCGATTCTATGCAACTTTTTAAAAGTGCAAGAGTCTTGTCCCATAATGAATTTTGAGAAACCACCTCCATGGTCTCTTCAATGTACTTCACACTGAGCTTGGCAAATGGCTACCCTTAGGCTACAGGCCGTGTGCCGAGTGCTGCAAGCTGGTTGTCCTGACTGCCAACGGAATCCACCCCACGCCCCACCCCAGCTTGCTTGCTTGCTTGCAAAAAGCGGTTTAGGCAGGGAGAAGTTTGGAGAAAGGAGGCGATTGTCTCATTTTCCCAACCTTTTTTCTATCCTGCCCATCCATATGCACCTCTCTGTTTATCGCACTTGCATTTACGAAACTCTGTCCCCATGGCGTTTAGGCAGGCCCCTACTAAGTCTGTGCTTTAGATGCCTGTTGGGGGGGGGGACTTTATTTTTTGTTCAGGCCTTCCCCTAGCTGAACTGTTTATATTTTGCAGTTGATGCAATCTACAATGAAGGTGTTTTTTTTAAAAAATAATAATAATTATGCTTTAATTTTTTTATATGACTGATTTTATCTTACATATCCCCCCCCCCAAATATGCTCTTGCTCACTGCTTAGATCCTTTCAAAAACGTGTTTATAAATTCAGAGGAGGGCTCTGATGAGAAGGGCTCTAAAGTCACCTGAATGGACAGTTCCCCGGCAAGGAAACCCCTGGGGTTCTGAAGACTTTGGGGGCCCATAGAGGGAGGTTAAACCACAGAGTCTAGGGCTGGTCGATCAGAAGGTCAGTGGTTCGAATCCCCACTACAGGGTGAGCTCCTGTTGTTCAGTCCCTGCTCCTGCCAACCTAGCAGTTTGAAAGCACATCAAAGTGCAAGTAGATAAATAGGGACAGCTCCGGTGGGAAGGTAAACGGCGTTTCTGTGCGCTGCTCTTGTTCGCCAGAAGCGGCTTAGTCGTGCTGGCCACATGACCCGGAAGCTGTACGCCGGCTCCCTCAGCCAATAAAGCGAGATGAGTGCTGCAACCCCAGAGTCGTCCGCAACTGGACCTAATGGTCAGGGGCCCCTTAACCTTTACCTTTTTAGAGGGAGAATGGAAGGTCTTGCTTACATTTACACCCCAGCTTTCCTCCAATGAGCCCAAGCTGATGCACATGATTCTCGTCCTCCATGTGTTAACCTTCTATAACAACCCTGTGAGGTAGGTTAGGGTGACTGGCCCAAGGTCACCCAAGTGAGCTTCATGGCTGAGAGGGAACCTGAACGCTGGCCTCCCAGGTCCTAGTCCAACACTAACCACTAGTCCACACTGCCTCCACACGAGATCTGCTGCCTGTGCACTAAATAAATAAATACAAAATGTGTGTGGGAGCCTATCTGGTTCCACAATCATCCAGTCTTTCTGCAGTGAACCTGTTATCAGCCCCAGACAGAATAAAATACAGCTGCAGCTGTCAAAAGCAATTTTCTTTATTTATATCTTAATTCATTGCAAGAAAAGCTGAGATCCTGTTCAGGGAAGTCACAAATAAGTTGCTCTAGATGCCAGCTTATTTTAGGCTTCAGAAGCATTTTCCCCCCATTCATGACGAAAAGCAGGTTTTTCTTTTAAAATGCTGATGTGTGGAAAGTGGATTTTCCACACAGAAAGCGGAAGTCCTGAAAAATGTATTGTAATGTTTGTTTGCCTTATTTATTTATTTTTTAAAAAAACGACAACCAAACATTATGTATTAGGGCTGCAAGTTTTAATTGGTCTGAACAGCTGAATGCATCATCAAATAAAGCTATATTTAGTTAATTAATTGGAAAAGCCACATTTCAGCCAGTATGAACATATTTTTTCATTCATTCATTCATGTATTATTATTACATTATTATTTATTAAATTTATATACTACCCTTCATCACAAGATCTCAGGGTGGTTCGCGAAACGAAAACAAGCTAAAAACACAAGTAAAAAAACAAAACAATACCCCTCCCCAACAAACACATTTTAAAGGCTGTAGAATATTAATCAGCCAAAGGGCTGGTTTAAGAGGAATGTTTTCGCCCGGCACCTAAAAATATATAACGAAGGTGCCAGGTGAACGTCCCTGGGGAGAGCATTCCACAAATGGGGAGCCACTGCAGAAAAGGCCCTGTTTCCGTCTTGCCACCTTCCAGACCTCAAATAAAGGAGGCACTTGAAGAAGGGCCTCAGATGATGAATGCAGAGTCTAGGACAATTTATATGCGGAGAGGCCACCCTTGAGGTATTCCGGTCCTGAGCCACTTAAGGTTTTATAACTCAAAACAAGGACTTTGAATTGCGCCTGGAAACTGACTGGCAGCCAGTGCAGTCGGGCCAGGATCAGTGCAATATGCTTAAACTGTCTTGCCCCAGTGATAAAACCTGGCCACTCAGTTCTGCACCAGCTGAGGTTTACGAACCATCTTCAGAGGCAGCCCTATTTATTATTAACATATTTATTTCAGGAGCTAATATAGGTCTCAGCACATGATAAATCGGGTCCTCCTTTAAAGACCGCACGTATTGCGGTCCAACAAAGGTCCGTATAGTTAAAGCTATGGTTTTCCCAGTAGTAATGTGCGGAAGCGAGAGCTGGACCATCAAGAAGGCTGATCGCCGAAGAATTGATGCTTTTGAATTATGGTGCTGGAGGAGACTCTTGAGAGTCCCATGGACTGCAAGAAGATCAAACCTATCCATTCTGAAAGAAATCAGCCCTGAGTGCTCACTAGAAGGACAGATCCTGAAGTTGAGGCTCCAGTACTTTGGCCACCTCATGAGAAGAGAAGACTCCCTAGAAAAGACCCTGATGTTAGGAAAGATGGAGGGCACAAGGAGAAGGGGACGACAGAGGATGAGATGGTTGGACAGTGTTCTCGAAGCGACTGGCATGAGTTTGGCCAAACTGCGAGAGGCAGTGAAGGATAGGCGTGCCTGGCGTGCTCTGGTCCATGGGGTCACGAAGAGTCGGACACGACTGAACGACTGAACAACAACAATTGCGGTGAGACCTGGCAACCAAATCCTGTGTTGTGGGTGGGTAGGATTGACAGCCACAACACCCAATTGGTAGGTCCCTCGATGCAGGGTTCAATCAGGCCAGTGGGACGCAAGTTAAACGGATCGAGGGACCTATAAATACCCATGCACGTGACCCAGAGCTTCCTCTTTCAGGCGGCACTTATAAATTTTTAAAAAAGGAACAGCCCCCTTCAAAAACTTTAGTGGAGTGGAAAGGCTCGCAGCTGAGACAGCAGCCAATTCACTGGAATGCACGTCCATTGCGCAGAATGTGTGGTGCAAAGCAGGTGTAGGGAACTTTTGGGCCCTCCAGAAGTTGCTGAATTATAACTCCCATAATCCCTGGGCCAATGGCCATGCCTGCTGGGTCTGAAGGGAGTTGCAATTCAGCAGCACCTGGAAAGGTGTCAGTGGTTCCCTAACCCTTGGAGTAAAACAAAAGCTTTCACTTTGCTCCAAAGCTGTCTGATAGACCGTGGAGAAGAAAACACCACAAAACGTCCTCTGATGGATGGGAAGCCTCCGTGGACATGGCGAGGCAACTTTGCTTTATATAATTGGGCCCTGGGGGAATGCATAACACGGGCTAAAGAGGATCATTTTCAGAAGAACGAAGCACCCATAATGCCTATTGATTTTTCACTGAGAGTTCTTGGCTCTGAGCACCTCTAAAAATTAGGCCACATCTTTCCGAGTGCTGCTTTTTTATTTTATTTTTTTAAGTCTTCATTCATTTCACTCACTAGCCCGGGGGTCAGCAACCTGTGGCTCCGGAGCCGCATGCGGCTCTCTGACAGGTTTCCCGCGGCTCCGGCATGCCCCCTTTCAATGCCCTTTCAATAATAATTAAATGGTTATCGGCAAAAAAAGGGCCAAAAAAACCATGAATAATCCGTATCAACGTTGAACAGCTGGGCAGTCTTTCTCAGCCCTCTCGGGGTTCCCGAGGACAGACCCAAGATTGATGTCCACCTTGACCACTCCCAGAGAGAGGAAGCGACTTCTTCACACCAATAAGCGTGTGGGGAGGGCTGAGCTTTTACCACCTCGGCGTGCCGATTGGCAGGACAGATCGCCCGCCTTGGCGCATAGGCTCGGAGCCGGGGCCTTACCGCCGAGGTAGCCACTGAGGATGAAGACGGGAGGCGGGCACGGGAGAGCGATGCTTCGTCCGGCCAATGAGCCGCCGGGATGCCTGTTCCTGTTTGAGGGGAACATGCCAATGAGGGTGGTGTTAGGGCGAGGAGAAGAAGGAGCTGGGCTTTGCGAGTTATCAAGAGAGAGAGAGAGAAAAGAGTCGGAATAATAAAGGCGGCGGGAGGTGGCGGCGGCGATTGTAGCGGCCCCTGTTCTGAGCGGCCCCTGTCGGGCGGAATCCTTTTCAAAGCGGCCGCGCGGAGGGCGGAGCAGGCGGGCCAGGCGTCGCCATGACGGGAGGGCGGTGATGGTCGCCGACAGGATGAAGTAGAGCTGCTTTGGGGCGGCGGCGGCGAAAACGTCCGGGCTGCTTCTGTAACCTCCGCCAACCGGTGCTTCGCCAGCACTCGCTGCGGGCGGTGTACATGCTCAAGACGGCCCCAAGGGCGGCTCGGGGGCCCGGAGCCCCGAGGCCGGCGCGCTGCAGTGCCTGGCGTGATTTCCCCCCCCAAAACCTGTTTTTTGCTTTTTGGCTTTTTGCCTTGCTCTCCCACCCCCCTCTCTTTTTCTTCCTCCCCTCCTTTTTTAATCCAAGGGGAGAAATCCCATTTTTAAAACAAACACCCCCCACAGCTGCTGCAGCCACTCTATTTGAATTTTTATTATTACCCTTTTCTCCCTCTATCCCCCCTTTTTCTTTTCTCTTCCCCTTTTGTTTTTGTTTTCAAAAAAAGGAAAAGAAGAAAAAGATTTTCCCCCTTTATTTTTATTTTTTAAACTACTACATATTTTTAATAGATATTCTCCCCACCCCACCCCCAATTTATATTTTTCCACCCCACTTTTCCATTCCCACCCCCCTTTTTCTTTCTTTATTAGTTCGCTTGCCAACCTATCTTAGAGGGGGAAGCCCTCTCTCCCACCCACCACACCCCCCAAAAAACAACTTTGAGCTGAACCCCAAAAAACGGGGGTAGATCACTGCTGAAAGTAGATCACAGTTTCTTGGGAGTTGGCCACCCCTGGTATAAGACATGTAACTAGAATAAAAATTTAAAAAAACCAAGCAAATAATTGTAATAACTACTGTAATAAAGCACTGCTATAATTATATAGAATTTCCCTAAAATTTTGGTTTCATTCGCCTTTCTGTGCTGAAATGTCACAACCTGAACGACCATGGCTTGCCCCCCCCCCTAGTTTTGATCCTGGGTACGCCCCTGAGTCAATGCAAAAAAGTAATAACTTATTCTTGTTGTTTTTACTAATTATACTTTGCATTGGCTCCTATACGTTATTTATTATTATTGCATTAAGGTAAGAAACAATATATGCAGCGTTATATTTGTTTTAAATGTCGCAATGGTTTTGCGGCTCCCAGTTGTTGTTTTTCCCTTTGGAAACGGGTCCAAGTGGCTCTTTGTGTCTTAAAGGTTGCAGACCCCTGCACTAGCCTATCTTAGCTGCCTGTGTTACTCTGACACTCATCTCCTAGAAAAAGGTTTCTTATCATGGCTGCAATCTTACACCAATCAATAAAATATAGAGTATCACTGCTGGGGCAGCAACAAAGCCTCTTTTGCAAGAGTACCAGGAGAGGTCTACCACTCTTATCCAGGTATGTGTGTACATGTGTGTGCGAACCAGGAAATGTTGCAACTCGATCTCCACAAACTACTTCAA
Source organism: Lacerta agilis (assembly GCF_009819535.1). Lineage (NCBI taxonomy): Eukaryota > Metazoa > Chordata > Lepidosauria > Squamata > Lacertidae > Lacerta > Lacerta agilis. The sequence goes on along the minus strand of NC_046314.1, from coordinate 102,829,330 downwards.
ATTATTCTATATGTTTCTAAAAGTAGCCATGCCACCTTGAGATCATAGCAAATGGGTTGAACCAGCGAACAGGCTTCAGACACACAATCTCTGCATGGAAATAATGATTTGTCGGTTAGGCAAAAGTTTTCAAACAGTTCCCTAATGTTGAGAAACCAAGTGCCATCTATGCTGAATTCTCACACTTTGGGTCCAGACTAGACAGATATGTGCTTCTTTTCATATCTTCCATGACCGCCAGCACATTTTCTTTCAACAGTTCACCCTGGCTGGCACCAGGAAAACCAGCACATTTTGAGCCCATTCTAAAATTGTCTATATGTTTCTGAACCACATGGCCACTGGCCATGCAAGCTGGGGTTGATGGGAGTTTAAATCCAACATCTGGAGGGCCATAAGTTCACCCCACTCTTTTTAAAAGCCAGTAGCAAACTTCATAATTTTTGACATTGCTGCTGCTGCTGCATTGCTGAAATCGTTATCCCACCTTTTGTCTCCCCCCAAAATAGAGAGACTGGCCTGGATGTGTATTGTGGTCTTTGTTGGCTTGCACCTGGTGAAAACTCATGAATCCTTTAAAACTAAGTGAAGCACAGATTCACTGAGGCAGCAGATAAGGCCTGAGAGATCAAAGACTAGTCGCTCAAGAGCGTTGTTCTGCCTTCCTGATACACTTCAGTTCATCACACACTGGCTGCATTTTGCACACACCTGAACTCACACATCTACAGAACCTCCCTGATAAAACAGATCTCAGTTTTGAATTTGCCATAACTTCATAGGGACAAATGTAATATCAAGTATTTCTGCTAGCACAACAGAACTCTATTCCCCTTCTCCTCCTGGACACATGCATTAGCTTGGAGTCCTTGCTCTGGTTTTCCACTAGTGCACCAGTTAGTTGAATCCAATTCAGAGATTTTACACCTTGACTTACTCTGTTATTGTTTCTCTTTTTCTTTCTTACAGGGAGTTTAAAAACTTCAGCAAAAAGTTTTAAACCATCGTAAAACTCCTTACGGCACCTGCACTTATTCATCCTGATTCCACAGAATACAATGCATTGATTCAGAAGGAAAATCAAAGATTCAGGGCATCCGGAATGCTGCCTTTACCCCTTCTAATATATATATATTCAAGCAGTTTTCCATTTATACCTCAGCATGTAGCACAGGATTGCACCTGCCCCACATAATGAACCTGCTGCATTCATGCATCGCACATAAATGTTTAAATGGGGCATATATGTGTTAAGTGCATGTGGCCGGAAAACTGGACTCTCAGCAAATAGGATCATGAATGTGAGGGAGCAAAATGGGCCCAGACATGGAGGTAAGCCACACTTCGAAGGTGGAGCAGGCAGCAGCAATGCCACTTCCCTGCAGCTCAGTATCTCTAACCATGTTAAACCTAAGACAACAGCCAGCTTTAATCCAAAAATACTAGAATGTTATCAATCATGATGCCAGCAGGGAAAAATAGGCATCAACACTGATGGTCTCAAGAAAGAAAGGAAAACATTGTAAAGAAAACCAAACTTACCCAATGGGCAGATAGGTGGGGGGCTCAAAGCATTTTGTTTAGGTGACGCTTCTGAACACATGTAAATATTGAACAAGGAAACGAATCTTTCATCCCACAGGTTGGCACCCTCCCAAGGTATTTTTTTTAAAGCACCTCGCTTATTTATCAGCACCACTGCTAGAACAATTTCCCCGGTGCCTCCACATTATGCACGGCAACAAGATGCAAATTCATTATGTGAATGCATAAACTAAGTCACAAAACTTAATGTTACGCATTCAATGCGCTGGTCTCAACAGATTTCCTTTAAATAGGGAACTGGTCCATGATCTACAGAGTTAATGCAATGTGCACTATTATTCACGAGGGTTTTGCCTTAGGAATAGTTTGTTTTCATGAAGGACTAGAACTCGAGATGGGCAGTGGCCTCTTTCCTTCACGCTGAAGTATATAGGATGAAGTATTGTTTGATTTGCAGGGTGGCCCTTAAGACTTCCACTACTTCCCTTCCCTTCACTATACAATAAATAGACAATAATATATTTACAATTTTGTGCAGATACGAAAGAGGGAAATTCTGTCCCTAGTTGCCAGGAAATGCTTATCAGCAGTGTCTCCTCTCTAGCCTCTTTCCCTGTTTGTAAACTGTCAAACCTGGCTGCCTTGCCTAATTGGACTTTCCCCCACGTGGCAACATTAACTTGAAAGCACAGGGCATAAATATTTCATGATGTCACAAAGGCTAATGACAGCCCTCTCTGAACTTGCAGCCTGACAGCGCTTATTAGTCTCAGGCTGCATTTTGCAAAGGGAACAGCAGGGCCATCCCAGAAAAGCTCTGAAAGCAAGATCTTCCTGGCCACATACCTGATGAGCTCAAGCCTTAAAAGTGTGCCTGGGAAAGGAGACTACGGTTTCTAGATTGGTTTCACCTTGTACTGTTTAGAGCTACTCCCACCTAGGATGTCTGAAAAGGCTGGTAATTTCCACACAACAGTCATGTGGACTTTCGAAACAATTTACAGACACACTTCTGGGATTCACTCCTTTTGACATGCACACAGCTTCATTAACATGGGGAATCTGCATGGGTTTGCCACAGTCACAGTCACACACGCACACACACGTACAGCACCTAAGGTGCCATGGCTTCCTCTATATTTTGCACACAAGAGCACCCAGTATTTGATTCAGCATGAACTTTGACTATTAACATTTTACCAGATACGATTGCAAGCATACCTGTACTGTTGAACAAGCCACAAAGGTTTAGCAGTACTTACACAATCTCGTCGTTCTGGAACTCAAGCTCTCCGCAAGTGTCTTCGAAGTCCTCTCCGCCCCCTTTGGCCGTGCCTTCGAGGGTTTTGTAGGGCACAATAACATTTCCTCGCGCTCCAGATGTCCGTAGCACTCTCACTTCCATCGTTCCCACGCTCTCACTCACGTGAGTGACCGGCTCCTCAAAGGTAAAAATGCCAGCGTGGTCATCGTCAAAGATCGTGACAGTGGCAGTAGCAGGCGACCCCAGGCAAGCCACGGTTGCAATGTGGTTGACCTCCAGAACGCCGTCTTCTCCCTCCTCAGATAACATTTTCACATTACTGAGGTGAACGAGGAAGTTCTCGTCTTCCTCAAATATATCGTCGTCAATTATGCCCACCCGTATTTCCTTCTGCATCTCGCCTGGCTTAAACACCACAGTCCCTTCAGTGAACTCATAGTCAGAGCCTGCATTGGCTGTGCCATCTTCTGTTCGGAAGTCAACTGATATGGTCTTGGTCAAATCGCCACCTCGGCGAGCAATAGTTAGGGCTACCGTGCCACAGTTCTCAAGGCACTGGTAGGTGCCCTGCTCAAAAAAGACCTTACTGATGGGGTCGTTGTCTGCCACTTCACAGTTGACCTCGTGCATGCTGACCGCTTTCCTTGCCTGGTCAGCTGCATGCCTCTTCAGTATGTTGCCAGCCCCCGTCATGAGCCGAGTGGCCTGGATACGGTAAAAGGCTCGGCTCTTTTGCTGCTGGCTCAAAACCTGATAGTTAGCTAGCTCTATCAGCTGCTCAACTTCTTTGTCTGGGTGCTTCTGCTTCAGCTCTTTGAGGATCCTGGCCATTTCCCTCCTTGTTTCCTCGTCGTCGTGGTCCTTCTCGTCAACCTCTAGGACCAGGGTGCCGTCCAAGAAGCTTTCGACATGAGAATTCACTACCTTCCCATCCATTTCAATGTCTGCTTTGGACTGTGGCCCTTCACCTTCATGCTCGATGATCATGCCCCTCTGCTTGCCAGCCCTGTACTTCTTGTAGACGTACTTGTAGAACAAAAGCCTTCTGTCCGCAACCCATGCAAACACCACGCAGATGGGGAAGAAGAACAAGGTGAGCAAGCCTTCCCAGACATCGACAACCCCAGGCGATATGACAGACAAAATCAGGTAGAGCCACGTGTAGGCAAAGATGCTCCAAGCGGCCGTGACGAAAAACACACGGAGGTGCTTAATCTTCCTGACCTCCCCATCAGGGACAACGTAGACACAGATGGCTATGATGACAAACATGTTAAAAGCAGCACTTCCTACAATGGTGCTCGGCCCAAGGTCCCCTGCAGTAAAGCCATGGCCGCACACTTCGATGACGGAAAGGAGAATCTCAGGTGCAGAAGAGCCCAGAGCCATCAGCGTTAAGTTGGAAACAGTCTCATTCCAAACTCTAACGGTCGTCTTGGTGGTCTCGCCATTGGGTTTCTTGATCGTGATCTCTCTTTCTTGGGATGTGATAACTTCTATGGATGACATGAAGCGGTCTGCTATGATGGATACTCCTAGAAACATATAGACCATAGCCACAAAGTATACAGTAGCTCTTGCTATTTTATCTCCAAAGGAAGGGTCTTGAGGCTCCCAGATCGGCAAAATCACACCTTTCTTGCAGAAATAGGTACCAGTGCACTCATCAACTTTGCTGCCATTTTCGGATGGATATTCTGCATGCACTTTGTCCATGTGAAGTAGCAGCAAGAGCACGCAAACACTTAAAAGGTGAAGACCACCAGAAAAGGCAGCTGGATTCTTTAATCCCATCATGATTGGCTTCTCGTACCAGTTTCCCAACGTTTTCCAACCTGCAGAATACAAAATTGTAAAAACGTGTTATCCAGATTCAGGTAGCAGGGGGCAGAGTTGCAAAATTACTGTCTTTCCGCAAGTCACATAGATTTAGAGCACCTCACATGGATAAACCCCGTTTACAAAAAATAATGGTTTGTCAAGTCATTAGCGAATTGGAACAGTTATATCATGAAATCTTTACATCTGTCGTCGACTAATGATTTCCAGTTCAACTTGCATTCAGTTGAAAATCACTGAACTAATAAACAACATAAAACAGGTGTTTACAACCAATTAAGCTTGTCTGAATTAACATGGATTTTTGACAGCACAAGCAGATCCTTGCTGAAGTGTCACCTTTTCCCTTTTTTAATGAAACAGAGAAAACAATTTCCTGTAGTAATATCTGGTAGAGGTTTTCTAAACGCCAAATGAAAATCACTAGTAATATTCTAAATCTGAGAAAGAATAATAGGCAAACTTGTTCACAAGTCCCCTTCCTATATTTTATGGCCATGAATTATACAAAAAGTGGAATAAAAAAATAAAATAAACGAAGGTCAGTTGCATGCCTGTCCATTCTCCAGCATTTACATGTCGGTGGGGAATTTATACGATGGGTTTCAGAAAGCTAGTCACCAGGCGGAAGTGTCTAGAAAGTTGCCCGTGCCATAATAACGTAAAAAAAAAAACCCTCTGTTCAGATGCCTCCGGGTACTGCATCTGATACTGGAAGCAGCACAACTTATCCATCATGACAAGGGGCCATTGATAGCTTTATCCTCCATGAATCTGTCTGATCCCCTTTATAGCCCCTTTATGGTGGCCGTCACTTGCGGTAGCAAAAGAAAGATGTACTTTCTTTTAAACGGTCTCGAATCTTCTGGCATCCAGCTTCACCGGATGAGACCAGGTTCCAGCATTCAGAAAGAGGAAGAAAAAAAACCTCTCCCTCCCCACTTTCTCAACAGCATGTACAATCTTATACACCTGGTGCCCTCCCTGTGTTTTGGACTACAACTCATGCTGGCTGGAGCTATCGAATGCTCCATTATTGCTTTATTCTTTATTGTAAACCGCTTTGAGGGTTCCCCCACAAATCAAGCAGTGTATAAATTCAATGAAACAACCAAACAATAATTGGGAGCTGTGGACCAAAACATTTGACAGGCACCAACGCTGGCGAAGGCTGTCCAGAGTGTTTATGGTTGCAGCTCAAATTGCACTGCTATCAATAGGGCAACAAAGATATGGATACACTTCTTTTATCTCATTCTGCAACACAGATTCTACCATACCCCTCTCGTTCCGGATCTATGTGCATATCATATATAGCGTCTGTGGTCCACTTTCATGTATCTGATGGAGCTGCACCTTTTCTGCTACAGCTCAAGCTACGACACATTTGTCACAGCAGATCTACACCACTGCACATTGCACATGCAACACACACACACACACACGTGACTCCCTTCAACAAATCCTGGGAACTGTAGTTTGTTAATGGTGCTGGGAATGGTAGCACTGTGAAGATTCTTTGTGGGGATGAAGTCCTGTGCACTGGATGTGCTTTAAATCAGTGTTCAGAATTATCCAGGTGTCAGGCACATTTTGCACCTGGGTTTCGAACGCTTGTGAACGAGTGAAGGTGCCTGGGTACCAGGATGGCGTCTGACATCACCATACGGAGGTACATGCCAGGGGATTATTGGAACTGGGCTGTTTTCACACACTAATAGCCCATCCTGCAGAATTCTATCAATTATATCTTAGCTGAAAAGTCAGAATGAATTTCTGGAACCAAAATGCTTTTTCTGTGCACCCTGAGCAGGTGCAGTCACCATTAAGAAAAAGAGGTCAGAACAGGTCAATATATACTGGTATGTGGGCTATCCCTGGATAAAGTGACTTTTTGTCTTTAAGTTCTCAAAGCTCTTAACCTGGCTCAAGGTTGTCATCTGAACTAGCCAGATATTTAACTAAAAATGGCGCCAGAAAGCTATGTTCCCTCCACTATGCTGCATGGAACGTTTCTTTTCTTTTGAGCTTATTTCTGTTTGTTTGAAACATTTACATACCCTTTTTTCTATTTAAAATATCCAAAAACTGTTTACTTTAATTATAAAACAATTAAAAATGCACACAAAGAGTTTTGAAAGAACAGGAGCAGCAAAAACCTGTTTTGCAAGCCAATAAAATCAGCAGCCAACACCAGTCTGCTCTTTAAAGCCTTGGAGAATAAAAGGGTCTTCACCTGTCACCTAAACAATAAAAAAGCAGGTTTTGCCTTCCTGAGAATTCTGAAGGGGGGGGGGGGAGGTGTGAACTTCTTTCTGTGGCCCTTTTAGTTTTCTTGTTTGCCATGGGTGTTAATGTATAATGAAGGTTTGCAGACCGAGGAGAGTCTGCTAATTTCCTCCCCTTGGCCATAGGAGCTGGATTTAACAGATGCTATCTCTGGCACCCATTCATTAAGCAAATTGTGGCCAAAAAAGAGGTGGCTTTAAAAGGCCTCAAAGCCACAGATGAGAAGAGCACCTTCCATCCTGCCCATGAAGAGCCATTTCTTTCCCACAGCACGTGGTAATGGGGCAGTGCACAGACCCATGCAAGAACACAGAATGATGAAGCAATGGACAAGGCTGGGCTCCAAATAGTTATATTGGATGGGCCTAAGGGTTTGGCCCATGCCCACCAGCATTTCTTCTTCTTCTTCTTCTAAAGCACGACAAGCTGATTTAGTATTTGTATTCTACTTTTCCAACAACAATTGTTGAGCTCAAAGTGGTTCGCAGCACAGTGGACGCTCAGGTTGCGAACGCAATCCGTGCGGGAGGCGCGTTCACAACCTGCACCACTGTTTCTGTGCATGCGCGTGACGCAATTCAGCGCTTCTGCGCTTCTGCGAGCGCCGAAACCCGGAAGTAACCCGTTCTGTTACTCCCGGGTTCGGCGCGGTGCGCAACTGGAAATCACGCAACCTGAAGTGGCTGTAACCCGAGGTATGACTGTAATCACAATAGCATTTTTTTAAAAAAAAAAAACAAAAAAAACCCATTGTGATCACTATACTGTACTATCACACAATAGCATATAAAGCAACCAACAACACATTCATCAAAACAACTAATACCATTCAACAAAGTCATAGTAACTCACAGTATTGCCAGGATACTTCCTTTAACCAATGATACACAGATTCACTGGTTCTTAAGTGTTGGACTAGGATCTGGGAGATTGAGGTTCAAAACCCTGCTCAGCCATGCAACTCAATGGCTGAACCTTGGGCAAGTCACAGACTCTCAGCCTAACCTGACCTCACAGGGTTGCTGCAAGGATAAATTGGGGAAGAAGAGAACCATATACAGTATATATACCACCTTGGGCTCATTGAAGGAAAAGTGGTATATAAATGGAACAAACAAACATGTAAGTAAATAAATTGTGCAAGCCATTTGGATCTTAGGTCACAGGAGCAAAAACCCAGCTCAGCTCCCAGAGGACCCTGGTTTGAGACTCTATGCAAACAAGAGGTCCTGACGTACAAATGCACTTTATGGAAATGTTTACTTTACTCTGAATCCCTGTGGAACACATTCCCACTGCCTAAACACTCAAGTTTCTCTCAAGTTTTCAGTGTGATATGTATACTCTATGTGAGATAAATCCATTCTGCGCTTCCTTTCCATTCAGCCACCATCAATTTAATCCATAGTTGTTGCTTTTAAAAAATCTATATCTATATCTATATCTATCTATATCTATATATCAGTGTGCTTTGCGAACTCTGGTTACTTCTACTGAATACCACAGAGTTGGCAATGTTAATTGTTTAATTATATATACACATCTGTGGCAGAGAAGAAGCCTGGAAAGTTTATGTAAGATGCGAGTGATTGAAAACAGATAATTAGAATGGAAATTGCTATGTAAACTTAATCTGCAGTAGGCTGAGATTGGCACAGCTAGGAAAACACAGGATGTAAGGGTCAAACTTCAACCAGCAGCAACAGACCAGTGTGTAGAAGCCAGGCTGCCGTTAACTTAATATAAAGCGGCAGGCAGTGGTGGAAGGGTAAAGTACAGCAAGGCTGAGAGCCAAGCCCTCCTCTCCAGCACTTTCCCCCCACTAAAACTGCTTTCTTTCCAATGCCTTTTTCTTGAGCTGGGATCCGAGATCAAAAAGCTGCTGCATTAAAAGCAAGTGATGCTTGGGGGGGGGAGGGATCTGATTCCCCTTCCCTTCCCTACTTGTCAATGCTTCACCCCCAAACTCCCACTTTATATTAAAATCAAGATGACCCACGTTTATTATTATTATTATTATTATTATTATTATTATTATTATTATTATTATGCATCTATATTCCACATTTTCTCTTGGGAGAAAAGCAATGACAAACCTAGACAGGATCTTAAAAAGCAAAGAATCACCTTGCCGACAAAGGTCCGTATAGTTAAAGCTATGGTCTTCCCAGTAGTAATGTACGGAAGTGAGAGCTGGACCATCAAGAAGGCTGATCGCCGTAGAATTGATGCTTTTGAATTATGGTGCTGGAGGAGACTCTTGAGAGTCCCATGGACTGCAAGAAGATCAAACCTATCCATTCTGAAAGAAATCAGCCCTGAGTGCTCACTAGAAGGACAGATCCTGAAGTTGAGGCTCCAGTACTTTGGCCACCTCATGAGAAGAGAAGACTCCCTGGAAAAGACCCTGATGTTGGGAAAGATGGAGGTCACAAGGAGAAGGGGACAACAGAGGATGAGATGGTTGGACAGTGTTCTCGAAGCTACCAACATGAGTTTGGCCAAACTGCGAGAGACAGTGAAGGATAGGCATGCCTGGCGTGCTCTGGTCCATGGGGTCACGAAGAGTCGGACACGACTGAACGACTGAACAACAACAACAACAATTCCACATTTTTCTCCAAGGAGCTGAAAGCAGTGCACATGGTTCTCGCCCCTCATTTAAATCCCCACAACAACCCCATAAAGCAAATTAGGCTGAGATGCAGTGACAGGCCCCAAGGTCACCCATTGACTGGGGATTTGAACCCTGATCTCTGGCACTCTAACCACTGCACCACACTGGCTCTTGTGTCCTACACGGAAAAGTCTTGTTTAACCCAAATCCTGTTTACAGTATCTGTGCACCACAATGCACTTTCATAAATCAGATCACTGCATGGAGTCTCCTTCTTTGGAGGTCTTTAAGCGGAGGCTTGACAGCCATCTGTCAGGAATGCTTTGATGGTGTTTCCTGCTTGGCAGGGGGTTGGACTGGATGGCCCTTGTGGTCTCTTCCAACTCTATGATTCTATGATTCTATGCACCGGGTTTCCTCTCCAGAAATGCCCCTTGCTGAACTCCCAAACTTCCTTAAGCTCATAAAAGCAGTTTACAGTTTGAGACTTGTGAGCACTTGCACACGGACTAGTATCTCCACTGGATCCTAGCCACTGTCACCCGCTGTTCAGATTTTTATCAAAGAATGCAAGTTCTTTCAAAGTGAGTGCACTAACCCCTCCACCGATGAACCTCTTCAAAGCAGGCAACAATATTTATGAAAGCAAATCTGTTGGGTGTGGGAGGAGCCGTTCTCTGGTTTGGATTCACAATCATAGCTGGAAAAGAACTTTCAGCGTCACAATGTTCACCTCGAATTTATAAGTCACCACAGTTTTCCTTCCAAGTGCAGGAATTACAAACTTTGGCAAGATCACCAGCCACCACTAGGATATTGAGATATTTAGCCACTACTGAATGTTCACCCTCAAGGAGAAGGTATTTTGCAGCAAAGCTGATCAAAAACACTGGGGGGGGGAAAATAAAATAAAATAATCACAAGTATTACACTGAACTGAAACTGCCTTCAAGTAGAAAAACAGTAAATGTTCCCACAAGTATTGTGGTTCCCCATCGAGACAGGTGCCATCTGGATATATTTGACTTTCAGAACTGCTGTGTTATGAAACCATTTTTACACGGGTAGATTATATCAGCAAATATAATGGTTGTAGTATTGACATTTTCTAGTTACTGAACACAGGTAACCGGTGTACGCAAGCACTGGAGCAAATCCTTTTGTTGCTCTTGTTTGCTTGCAAGAGTGACGGCTCATCCAAAGGCACCCATCGACAGAAAGTTCTTAGGGACAATTTCGTACCCGTTTGGCCCGATTTAGTTTCATTTGAAAGCAAGGAGGAACATGGTTGAGGATCAAACCCCACCCCCCCACCCCCAGCTTACAGACAAATATGGCTGATAAAGTGACTCAGGGCATTTGAATACTTTAAATACTTTCCCTTGGTATAATACAGCCCATGTTTTTGTCACCCTGTCTTGATTAACCTTAACGTCTGTGCTATAAATACCGGTAGTTCCAGTCGCTACCTTCCCCGCATTCACATACCTGTGCTTTATCTATTTTGGTTTCATTTTATGTCTTGTCTATTTTCAGCATTGATCCGTAACTGTATATGGACTATGTATACTGTCATCAGAAACTGTTTGACACCGCATTTTGCAGAATTTTGTATAAACTTCCTTTTTGAAAAGTAATGAAGAATATTTAAACTGCATATTACATTAATCATCTACTTTGCCCTTAATGCAAGCCCAAATCTGGATTAGGACATTGGCATGTGTGTGTGGGCAATCCTCTGCCCTTTGTGATCCTGATCTGGTTGGGCCTCCTGTCCCTACTATTTTTTTTAAAATGAAATGTATATACCGGTACTGCTTGGGCGCAATAAACCTTCCAAGTGATTTATTTGCATGGAGAAAAGCTCCCATTAGCTTTAATGAGATATTTCCCCATGGGAACAGCAAAGGGCAATGGATTTCTCTCTCTCTCTCTCTCTCTCTCTCTCTCTCTCTCTCTCACACACACACACACACACACACACACACACACCATCATGCCAGGGCCTCTCTGGTACAGTCGTACCTCAGGTTATGTCTGCTGAGGGTTACGTTTTTTCGGGTTACATACTCCCATAACCCAGAAGTGTTTTTCGCCGCACACACAATATCACCGTTCGGGTTACGTACTTTTCGGGTTATGAACGGCACCCCGGAACCAATTAAGTATGTAACCCGAGGTACCACTGTAGTTCTCTGCGAAAGAAAAACCTTGGATGTGGAGGGCAAACCATGGCTTGTGCCCAGGTATGTTTTACTAAGAGCCCATTTTTTTCCCAATGGGTCTTCTCTTAGTAGGACCTGCACTGGATACAGCCAGAGCTATTAAGATAATACAGAGCATATCTACAAAGCAGGAAAAGGTAATTTATGATGTGCCTCACAAACTACAAAGGCAGGCAAGTCATGCAGTCCTTTCGCTGAAGCTAAGTGCACTTGGGTATAGTCAACATCTGGGATAAGTCTGGATGGGAGATCGCCTGGGAACCCCATGCTTGTGTTCCATGGAAGAAAGGCAGGCTATAAATATGAGTAGATAGCCTGTTTTATTGGATGCAGAAGTTACACTCTAATGTCCCACCAATCTTTTCACTCAGACTGTGAGAGAATTATGGGCAAATGAACAGGCCGGCCTCACATGCGCTCAGACTTATGTCCATGGTTTGGGAAAGACCATAACTTCTACAACAAACATTTAAGTGTTGCGACAGATAAAATCTTCAGGGTTTTGTCACTGCATAGCTTGCCTCTGGAAATTCAGTCATGTTCTACACATGATTTGTAGGGGCTTCTATTTGCTTTTATATCCTATCCTATTCTGTACACTGGAAGCAGTTTGCGGGGGAAAAGAGCTAAGTTTCTTTAGTTTTAGCTTAGTCATATGGCTTCAGGCAGTCAGTGTCATTTGGTAAGAAAACTGATCCCCTTTGGGATAGTTTAGATGGCTTCCTCCAGGACCACAGCCGTGAACAGTCTTAGAGCTCTAATTTGCCACTAACAGCCTGAAGGAATATTACAGAAGAAGATCTAATGCTGTCATTTAACACTGTCACATGTGTTATGATTATGTACATATACAGGTGAAACTCGAAAAATTAGAATATTGTGGAAAAGTCCATTTATGTAAGCAATTGTTTTCATTAGCTACTGGAGTTTAATATATGAGACAGACTCATGACATGCAAAGCGAGATACCGTATATACTTGAGTATAAGCCTAGTTTTTCAGCACACTTTTTGTGCTTTAAAAGCTGCCCTCGGCTTATACTCAAGTCAACCATTCCTTAAGAAGTGTATAAGAACGGTGGTTCTTTACTCTCCCCAGGCAGCTTGTTCCATTCCTGAACTGCTCACATAAATGCAAACTTTAGACCCCAGAAGGCAGAAAGCCTATCAGTTAAGGAAGTATTAAAACCCCACAGGTGCTCACTTTCCCTGGCTCCTGCTTAAACAGGACAGGATCCCAGCCTTCTCTGTATAACACAAGGGAACATTGCGCTGTGAGTTAAACCACAGAGCCCTAGGGCTTGCTGATCAGAAGAATGGCGGTTCGAAACCCTGCAACAGGGTGAGCTCCACAGCAGCAAAGGAGGAAGAGGAAGGAGCAGCCCGAAGGGCTGCTTTGGGCTGCTCGTTCCTCCTCTACCACAGTGGCAAAGGCGAACCGGCTTATACTTGAGTCAATAAGCTTTCCCACATTTTTGTAGGGAAATTAGGTGCCTCGGCTTATATTTGGGTCGACTTATACTCGAGTATATACGGTATGTCAAGCCTTTGCTTGTTATAATTGTGATGATTATGGCGTGCAGCTGATGAAAACCCCACACTTGAAATTGTTAATTTGGGGTTCTCATCAGCTGTACACCATAATCATCACGATTATAACAAATGAAGGCTTGACATATCTCGCTTTGCATGTCATGAGTCTGTCCCATATCGCATATATTAATTTCACCTTTTAAGTTGAATTACTGAAAGAAATGAACCTTTCCACGATATTCTAATTTTTCAAGTTTCACCTGTACACACATGCATCCCATAAATCAGTTGGGGAACTAGTGTGGAATCTGGTTTTCTAGAAATATTGGCTTGCTTTAAACATGAAAGGCATGTTGCTAGTCCTGATTGTGGGTGAGCTGGGAAAATACGTAAGTGGGCATGTGTGACCAAACCTTTTTGAGCCCATTAGCCCATTTGGAATTTTGAAGGATTGCCTCACCTAATTACTTCTCTTCCTTCGGACTCCCTTGGACTATTCTTCCCATTATCACCACCGCACGGAAAGAGAGAAAGCATGCATATACATAATTTGTTTTGGGGTCTGGGGAAAAGTCAGATCCAGTAAAATTAAAACACAGGCCCTTGAAGCTGCATGATTTTACACAGAGTACCCCCCAAAAGCCACCAACAAATTAATGCTTCTGTTGGTACACTGCTCAGTAAAAACAGATCTGCTGCTTGCCAGCATCACCAAAATATTGATGATGATGATGATGATATTTATACCCCGCCCATCTGGCTGGGTTTCCCCGGCCACTCTGGGAGGCTTCCAACAAAATGTTAAAAATACAATAAAACATCAGACATTTAAAAACTTCCCTAAACAGGGCTGCCTTCAGGTGTCTTCTAAAAGTCAGATAGTTGTTTATTTCCTTGACACCTGCATGACTGCTGGATTGGTTCTGCCAGTGCATTTGCACAGCACTCACTGCCCCTCTCCAGGTAAACTGCACTTCCATGTCAGCCGCTCCTAATGATTTTCCTCACATAGGACGGCAAGGAACCCACTAAGAAATCACTGAGCACACAGCTAACCTATACGGTTTTGAGGTGACCCCATTTAAAGCTTATGAAGATGTAGTGTGCTTTTTTTAAATTTATTTTTTTACTTTTAATTAGTTTTTTAATGATGCACGTGTTAATGGGTGCTGGCACAAAATGGCTGCCATGGGCAGCAAAGAAGAGGAAATGGCGGTACTACATACCGGTGAGCACCATCATGCACAGCAAACAAAGCACTGTGAAGACCCATGATGATCCTTGTCCCACATCCATGATATTTATGGGTCAGTCAATGGAGACAGCTCTGATCTGTGATTTGATGGTGGTTTTAGAGAGGGGAATGGAAAAAGTAGGCAATTTTTCATGGATTTGTTTTACTAGATTTGACCTAGATTTACTAGATTGGCACACGCACATTCTCTGCCCAACAAACACTAAATTCTCTCCCTCCCTTCCCTGACTCCTGCTGCTCTCCACTTTTTCTCCCTTTCGCTTCCCTCAGTCCACCCACCTCTGGAATCTCCCAGATCATCCCCTCTTCCCTCATACCCAGCTGGGGTTCATGAGGGAGTAGAGGGGCAGATCTGCCTTGAAAACCTGATTATCTATAATAAATAAATATTTTTTAAAAAATACTGCCCTCACCCCACAAAAAGGAGAGAAAAAGGTTTCTAGTATATATACCGAGTAAAAGGTAATGGTAACAGTCAAGTCCAGTCAAATGATGGGGTTGCGGTGCTCATCTCGCTTTCAGGCCGAGGGAGCTGGAGTTTGTCCACAGACAGTTTTCCAGGTCACGTGGCCAGCATGACTAAACCACTACAGGCACACGGAGGACCATGACGAGTGCCAGAGCACACGGAAACGCCATTTACCTTCCTACCACAGCAGTACCTATTTATCTACTTGTAATGGCATGTTCTCGAACTGCTAGGTCGGCAGGAGCTGGGATAGAGCAATGGGAGCTCACTCCGTCGCGGGGATTCGAACTGCCAACTTTCTGATCAGCAAGCCCAAGAGGCTCAGTGGTTTAGACCACAGCGCCACGCACATCCATATACCGAGTATGATGAAGGAAGTGGGTTTTGCTTTATTTGTCTTTCAAGCAATTCTTTTAGAAACTGAAACAACCACACTGTTGCCTCAGAAAGGTATCTCCCATTTCTAGTCACGAAGAGGGCATCCTTCAGTCAACGAAGGTGACCAAAGTATGAGGGAATGAAAGAGAGCAAGAGACTTGTCCCGTGTGTATATATAAGGAATATAAAAGATTTCCTGTCATACCTGAGATTGCTGTGTAAAAACGGTGTGACTATTAATTAAGCCATGTAGAACATTTAGGGTGGGTGATTGCTTCATGCTGAGTCAGAAGAAGGCTTGAGTTAACTAGGGAGATAGGGTGAAGTCATCTTTTAAATAGACAGCATTTGAACAACAAAAGACATCCAACAGAAGCACCAGCAGTTAAAGGTAAAGGAACCCCTGACCCTCAGGTCCAGTTGCAGATGACTCTGGGGCTGCAGCGCTCATCTCGCTTTACTGGCCGAGGGAGCTGGCATACAGCTTCCGGGTCATGTGGCCAGCATGACTAAGCCGCTTCTGGCGAACCAGAGCAGCGCACGGAAATGCCGTTTACCTTCCCACCGGAGCAGTACCTATTTATCTACTTGCACTTTGACGTGCTTTCGAACTGCTAGGTGGGCAGGAGCAGGGACTGAGCAATGGGAGCTCACCCCGTGGCGGGGATTTGAACCGCCAACCTTCTGATTGGCAAGCCCTAGGCTCTGTGGCTTAACCCACAGCACCACCCGCATCCCTACCAGCAGTTAACACGAATTCATAATTCAATGGATCCCAGCTGTCCCCTGAAATAAAACCCTGCTCAACTGACATCTGAAAACTAATAGAGAAGGATAAAATACGTAATGCATTCATTTGCTTGGAATAAATTCAACCACAGTAATGAGGCAACCCAATGACTTTTTGTTCTTAAGAGATTATTTCAATGGAAAACGTGTCATGAAGAAACGTTCAGGACTGTGGTGCCTAACAGCCCAATTCTGCACAGAAAAGACTCGAAAATAATATTGTAGAGCTGGAAAAGGGCAACCAAAATAAGACCAAGGGGCTGCAGCAGCTCTTTACAAGGAAAGGTGACATCATTGGGAGCAAAACTCAATAATTTTTTTTTTTAAAGATACATTTTGGGCCATTCAACTTGGACGGTTTTAAAAGTGAATCTGACAAATTCATATCGGTTAAGATCTATGGCTACTTGTCATGATGGCCATATTACCTCCATTATCAGAGGCAATATGCATTACCAATGGGAGAGGACTCCTGTTCTTTCTTATAATTTTCTGATATGCCACTGGCTGACAACAACAACAAACAAACAAACAACAACAACAACGTTTTGTTATTTATACGCCACTCATCTGGCTAGGTTTCCCCAGCCACTCTGAGTGGCTTCCAGCACATATAAAAACATAATAAAACACTAAAAAAAAACTTTAATAATAATAGTGATCATTAGAAAGGAAGAAAACGAGAGAAGAAAGGAGGAAGAAGTTAATATAAAAGTGGTAGGGAGGAGGAATGATAGAAATAGCTTGCGGGAGAACAGGGTGCAAGTTAAGTGTGAAAGGGGGAAGAAATTACAGGAGATGAGTAAAAATACGTTCAGGGGCATGTATATAAGATAAAACTTAGAATCTCTCAGCCTAGAAAAGAATGCTGGACTCCATATGTCTCTGACTTGTTCCACCAGGGCTTTTCTTGTGTTTTTTGCTCTAATGCAAGCGCCAGCCGCTAATATACCCAAGGGATGACATTGGAGCAGAGCTGCAGCAGGTAAATGGAGCTCATAAGATGTCTTGCAAGATATCGAAAAGGCAACTGGAGTACTGACTGCCTTCTCGTCCAGAGCAATGCTGGTAATTCTTTAGCTGAATGGGGGCAATAGTCCTGTCCCATTTTGCTAGTGAGCTTCATCAGCTGAACTGAAACAACTAACACTCGGCCATCCTAACACATCCCAATAACATTTACAACATTAAGTGAATTTTGGGCTCCAGTCGCATCATATGTGGTTGTCGCGGTCACTCTCTCAGACCTGAGCAGCATCCCCGGACGTTTAACGGTCTATTGGTGACTACCCATACGACATGTGGTATATCCGCTGCCACCAGCCAGTCTTCACGCTGGCAATGAAAATAACTCACTTCAGATTTGGATTGTGGTAGAAAATAAACATAAGTTTCTTTATTGTTGGTACAAAGCGTAATGGTTTCATATGAACGGGTAAAACGTTTTAAGATAACCGAATGGTTCTTCAGGTAAGTATATTCCAACTCTCTACCTAGTATTTCAATAACTATCCCTAATGCCTCCTACTATTTATTCAATCCGCTCTAGCTCTGCTGTCCTCATTTCCTCTCTCTCTCTCTCTCTCTAACTGCCCCCCTTCCACTCTCTAACTGGCCCCCTTCCACTCTCTAACTGCCTACCTTCTACTCTCTAACTGCCTACCTTCTACTTTCCCCCTTGCATACTGCCTGGAGAGCTCCCATTGGTCAATCTCCTCCCTGCCAAGTTAACCCTTGGAGAACCTTTAGGGGTGAAACGCCACATTTGTGAAACAAAATAGAAAATTCTTTCCAGTAGCAACTTAGAGACCAACTGAGTTTGTTCTTGGTATGAGCTTTCGTGTGCATGCACACTTCTTCAGATGCATGCACACGAAAGGTCATACCAAGAACAAACTCAGTTGGTCTCTAAGGTGCTACTGGAAAGAATTTTCTATTTTGTTTTGACTATGGCAGACCAACACGGCTACCCACCTGTAACTGCCACATTTGTGAATCAGCTTTCTCTAACAGGTAAATCTTGCATATTTGTGTGTGTTTGTGGGTTCATGTGTACATCCATGGATGAAACCCATTTAAGAGTTTGAAATACATGCATTTTTATATTTAAGAAGCTTATGGAAGTCCATCTGCAGCATTGTATGATTTTTGTTTACACGTGCAACTATTCAAATAAAAATTCTTTTGAAAGCAAACGAATAAAGCATAGGCTTGCCTGTAATTTTCAATATCTGTGGGAAGCCATGTGTTTCAAGGAGCAATGCAATACTGCAAGTTCTCCCTTAAGATGATTCTGCTGACAAGGCCTGTTCGGATATTCTTGTGTGTCCTACATTTATCCAGAACTTAGGCAAGAGTTCCGTAGAAAACCCTCTGGCAAGAATGGGAAGCAGATGGTTCAAGAGGAATTATTACACTTGGGGTCACTGCGTAAGGTTGTGAAGAAGAGCAGAGACTCATCATGGTCTGGACCGGCTCCACTGCCTTAAAAGGATTTGGCACAGGTACCCTCAGCCTTCACAGCTGCGTTGGAACAGATTAATAAAGCACCTGAACTTTCATTTGGATCCTTATCCCCACGAGCCCTTTTAATGTAGAAATTCTTCTAAAACAAATTTCAGTAGGCAGAAGCAAGCCACAAAATATATTGCATCATCTTTGCTGTCTTTCTGATGTACAGTCTTGACAGGTTGCATGTAAAAAAAAAAAAAGGTCATGTGAAAAAAGGATCTTATACGTCAACTGACACAGCAAGAAGAAAGAATTTTGAGAGCAAATGGCCAAAGGGTTTGAGGAAGGGGGTGGGGTGGTAAATCAGCATGCACATTGCGGGTCTCCATGCAGCCTGCCCTAAATAGAGCAACGCTTGACTCTGAAGAATACTGAATTATGCACCTTGCATACATGATGCAAATCAAGCAGATTTGCTAACCCCTGCATTATTCATTTTGCTTCTGCTGATTCACGAGGGCAGGGGTGCAAGGGTCTACGCAGGACGCTGAAGCCCCGTCCCTGGAAATCCTATCCCTTGACAGGAGCCACAGTTTAGTGGTAAAGCGCAATATTTGCATGCAGAAGGCCCCGAGTTCAATTGCTGGCATCGCCAGGAAGGGATCTCTGCCTGAGACCTCAGAGAGCTGCTCACAGCCGGAGTAGACAGTGCCGTACTAGACGGAACAATGTCCTAGCGCAGAAGGAAGCAGCTCCCTATGATCACTAGAAAGCCCCTTCTCTCCCCCGACATGCCACTACTGTGTTTTCTGCTTCTGAAATTTCACCAAGCCTTGCCCATACACTGTGTGTGTGGGGGTACCCTTTTCAGCCCCAGGGCCATATTCCCTGAGATCCACCTCCAAGGGCCTTCTGGCGGTTCCCTCACTGTGAGAAGTGAAGTTACAGGTAACCAGGCAGAGGGCCTTCTCGGCAGTGGCACCCTCCCTGTGGAACGCCCTCCCATCAGGTGTCAAGGAGATAAAGAGCTACACAACTTTTAGAATACATCTGAAGGCAGCCCTGTATCGGGAAATTTTAAACGTTTGACATTGTGTTATATTTTTATATGTGCTGGGAGCCGCCCAGATCAGCTGGGGAAACCCAGCCAGATGAGTTGGGGTATAAATAATAAAATGATTGTTGTTGTTGTTGTTGTTGTTGTTGTTGTCATTATAAGTGCTTTCCCCCTAAAAACATGTTTAGGGGTACTCTCATTTTGACTCAAGAAAACCACCATTTTATAGCTCAAATCAGGGAAAATAAATACAGTAAATGGGCAAAAGTACAAAGATTAACAAAATGTTTAGGGGTATGCATACCCCTGTGTACCCCCAGGAAAAAAGCACTGATGATGATTATTATGATGATGATTCCCACTTGGGCAACCTTCCAAGGGCCACATGTGGGAGAAGCCAGAGGCAAACCTGGAAGAAGCAACAAGTGTAAATTTTATTTTGTAGAGTAGACTAGTTTCTACATACACTTGAGCATACCTCTTTATCCTCCAATCCTGGAAACCAAGTTCAATTATCACAGTTCAACAGCACATCCTAGCCTGGCAAAAACACCCAAGAAAGCTTGGTGCCTTGAGGCTCCCCACCACAACCACGCTACCAAACCCGTGCAATTGCTAGATGCTGCGCCTTGAAAAAAGGAAAAGAGAACTTAAGATTTTCAGCCTTCACCTGTGGTCTGCACACAAAAACTTTAAAGCACACCCAAAGCACATTCTTTCCCTCAAGGAATTCTGGACCCTGTAATTTACCCCTCACTGAGTTAGAATTCCCAGCAACCCTTAGCAAACTACAGCTTCAAATGTACCTGAAAGGTATAGTGTGAACACAGCCTTAGTTTCTTGTTTCCATGCTGCTGCTGCAGCAGCTCACGTAACGGCAGCATATACAATGTCCTGTTTTGACAATCCTGACTCTCTTTCCAAATCCCTGAACCAAGGTGGCTGAAATTGCAACAGGACATGCTCTGTCCGAGTGACTGTGAGACTTTATCAAGCATTTATCATTGTTGCTTTTAAGAACTGGAGAGACCAACTTCTTCTGAAAACGTAAGACTGGCAATCATAGATTACAATACATCTTCAAAACACAATTAATACCCAAATTAAAAACAGGCAAAACATAACTCTCTGAACACTTTACTGAACCGCAAGTGGCAGTCTAAGGCTGCAAACCTATACCTACCTACCTACATAGTACATAAATGTATCATTGCACAGCTAATAACTTGCAGCTAGATTCTCTCCATGTTTACTCAGATGTAAGCTCACTGAATTCAACTGGAACTCCTCCACTGAAAATAAGCATACAATACATCCATAGCTTTACAACACTTGTGAAAAATACTCACAACTGGTTTTGTCATGACTCCAGCGGAGTCGTCCAGACCATCTTAGGATGCACCCTAGCTGTCTTGAATTTATTTGGGACATAGAAGATATTATTAAGTGAATGGTGTTTTTTTTTTTTAGTGAATTCTAAATAATACAATAGGAAATAGAGAGGAAGGCAATGTCTTAGGCAATGCTGGAAAAATCCTAAACAGCTGGTCAACCAGCTGCCTTCAAATTTGGCTCTGACACCTAAGAATTTTGACCTACTTTCCATCCCTCTGCAGGGCTGATGTCTAAAAATTTGATGCTCACTGCTATTTTTCTAGCTTTGCTGTTACGTACATTGCATACTGTGACAATCCAAGATGCTGTGGTTCTTATAGCTTTGATAACATTCCGCCACACTGAGGTGTGTTGTGCATGTATGCCAACTATACAATACAGTTAATTAACTTCACACAATACAATTAACCAGAGCTGCCACAAAAATGCATTTTGTTTTCATCAGGGTTGAAAACTGCTGGTCAACCAACTGGCCCTGCTCATAGGTTTGCCATCAAGGTCAACCAGAATGACCGGGATGGAGGCATAAAAAACAGAGCCTTTTCTGTGGCGGCCCCACCTTTGTGGGAGCTCCCTTCCGCAGGAGGCACATATGCCTTCCTTTTTAAAGCCTGTTTAAAAACAGCTAAATACATTACTTTGTTCCCATCTGCTTTTAATTAATGATGTTGGGCTGGAGTTTTTAAATGTCCCTGTTCATTATTTCATATTACATTTTCTGTGGACTGCTATTTGAGTGGTTTTTTCCTGCTGTTTTAGGCAATACTGAGCTGAATTGACCCAAGGTCTGACTTGGTATAAGACGTGTTCCTATGTTCCTATTGGTTTGTTTCAGAATTCATAGTCAGCTCTACATTCAAAGAACACCAGAGCAGTACACAAAAACTGAATATAAAACAGAATACAAACCATATTAAATGTGTGGTTGTTGTTTTTTGTTAAATAAAATAAGTCAGCAATAATTAAAAGCTGGAGAAACAGAATGGACTGGTTTAGGAAGGCCTGAGAGAGAGAAAAAGATAAGTCTGCAATAAGCGTCACTGTTTTTATTGGTTGTTGCTATGCTCAATTATACCCACGCAGAATGAAAGGGTTAAAAAATCTTGGATTTATTTTTTAATTAGTCTTTGCTGGGTGACAGAAGGATAAGGAGGCAGGCGCCAGCCAAGCCTCCCCAGGGAGGGCGTTCCACAGGTGAGAGAGTACACAGGTGTACTACAATTACAATTAAAAGAATTGGCAATACAAAGAGCTGCTAAAAATGGCTGTACAGAAACCATGATGTGGATTTCTACTGAAGCTTTCTCCAGAAAACATGTTAAGCATTCAGCAGCTGTAACGCAGCCAGCATCTACACCAGAGATGTTAAACTGTGCTAACCTTGCCGTGAAGTGAGACCTCCAATTCACGTTGTTGCAGTAAATTCAGAGCTAGTTACAAAAGCTATGCTCACAGCACAGTAGCCTATTACAGTGGTACCTCTGGTTACGTACTTAATTCATTCCAGGGTCTGTTCTTTATCTGAAGCACCACTTTAGCTAATGGGACCTCCTGCTGCCACTGCGCTGCCAGAGCACGATTTCTTTTCTTATCCTGAAGCAAAGTTCTTAACCTGAAGCGTTATTTCTGGGTTAGCAGAGTATGCCACCTGAAGCGTATGTAACCCGAGGTACTGCTGTAGTTCTAAGGAGAAATCAGAGAGCAGTTCAATCCTATATACATGTCAGCTTGAACTCAGTGGGACTTACCCCCAGGTTAAGCAGGTACAGTATTGCGACTGAATTAGATTTACCCAACGAAATCCTTCTACTAATTCCAACCACATCATAGTTACTCCAGCGGCACCATGATAGAACAAGTCCAGTATAATTTCATTATTTATTATTATTATTATTATTATTATTATTATTATTATTATTATTATTATTGCTGCAGACTTTGTGCTCAGACCATTTTCCTTCAAGGTAACTCGACCTGGGTGGGCAATAGGGATGGGGAAGGAGTTCAACTCAGTTTGCATTTAAAGGGGAACATGCCTAGCCACACTTTCTGAAATAACACGCGAACCAAAATACACAACCTTCCTTTGAAATCAGCATTCTTTTGAATTTTGTGAAGCAGTTCTTCATTCAAGCGATGGGTACAAAACTGTACGTACTAGGTTAAAATATGCATAAATATGCATATATAGTGAAAGTGATGTAGGACAGTGCACTATATTGGGGAAAACTGCGTCTTATGGAGTGAATGGTGGTCCCTGGAGCTGAATTGCCCAGGGGCCAAAAGCAGATCATGCTTTTTATTTTACAAAGAGAAAAGGAGGTGTTGAAAGGACCCTGCTCAGCGGCTGATCAGCAAGAGATAGGGAGAGAGATAAGAGTCCCCGGCTCCCTTTCGGCCACGCCCCCTTGCCCAGGCCTCCTTTGTTGAATGTGCTGCAGAGGGAGGTTGTTTTGTTTCCCCAGCGACATGTGACTGGCTGATTAGATTATCTGTCTGGAAACAGTAGAAACGGCTCCCTTTCCTTAAGATTTTTCAGAAATGTGAGTTGAACCCCATAAAAACGGGGCTTTTCCTCTTTGGTTTTCCCCCTTTGCAAAAAAAAGCTGCAAAACTTTTAGCTGATCCTCAAAAAAACAGGGCTTTTCCCTTTGCAAAAAAGCTGCAAAACTTTTAGCTGATCCTCAAAAAAACAGGGCTTTTCCCTTTGCAAAAAAGCTGCAAAACTTTTAGCTGATCCTCAAAAAAAACCCAGGGCTTTTAGAGGAGGAAAACCCAAAAAAAATTTTTTTTTCTTGTTTCCTCCTCTAAAAACGAGGTGCGACCTATGGTCCGGTGCACCCTATGGAGTGAAAAATACGATATTTCAAGCAAAATTGCATACAAAAATGTGTATATTAGGAAAAATTCACACTTAAATGCTGATGGAAGTGGCATATAGATTTTTGCTTAATTTAAGTGGCATATAAATTTTTGCTAAATTATTACAATTATACACATATGCTTCACTAGCCTGGCCGGCCTCTATGTCGCCATTTCCTCTGTTGTTTCTCTCAGCCTATTTCTGATAGCACTCTCCTAATGGGAAGATCCTGCACCTGCCAAACCAGTTATTTATAAAGTGTAATGTGCATATATGGTGTTATAGAAATAAACTAATAATAATAATAATAATTAAAGCCACTGCAAATCTTAATTGGAACATTTCCAGTTCGTGGACTGTCCAAGCGGAGTCTTCCTACATTCCTGGTTCAGCATTGAAACTCACCATTCCAAAACTCACCCCCGCCCAACAGCAGCGGAGCAAGTGGATCGGGTGCCTGGGGCAGCGCGTGTGCCCTGCACCCAGGGGCAGGGCCAGCTGCCCACAAGGTGGGGCGAGCTAGGGTAGGATGCTCCGCAGGGCCTCTAAGGAGTCTGCCTGCCTCCTCCCACTTAGCTGCCCTATAGCTGAGGGGGAGATGGCGGGTGGACCGTTTGGGGCAGCGTGTATCCTGCGGGTACTCCAGCCACCATGTCACTCCCAGGAGAGACGTGTGGCTTGGGCACACTGCAGGCCCCGTGGTGAGTGCCGCCCGGCATTTTGTCACTCCCCTCAGTGGTTACACCCGGGGGGCCCTGCCCCCCCCGCCCCCCCTTCCTCCACCCCTGCCACCCAATAATAATTGCATTGCTGCTGGAAGCTAACTGCATAAATAATCTGCATCTGCTGAACTGGCCTCACTCTGATCCCAAGCAGCCAATGAACAGACAACTAATGACAACTCTGTTGCTATGGTAGGTTTCTCCTATAAACATTTACCCTTCTGGGCTCTTCCGCACCTCGCCCCCAAAATCACCAGGGAATTGAGATGGTTTTATCAGATGCTGGAAGAGCATATTATTAACATAACCACAGTGATGCAAATTGGCAGACTTTACCAAATATGAGCACAGGCATGGTGATGTTGATAGGTGCCAGTACTGCTAACTCTCAACCATCCATTGGTGCACAGAGCATTACTCCCGCCTCCCTTCTTGGTCCTTTAACCTATCGCTAGCCTAGGAGTCACATGGCATGCATATGCAAACCTCTGCAATCTTCCCATCAATACGACTTCCATGGCACTGAAATCAAGCAAAAGGTGATATAAAAATAACCACCCAAACATTTCCCAAAAATGGGCAAAAGGCACCGGACTTCACTGAAGGCAACCCCAATGCAAAACATCTCAGGGCTATCTTACGTTTCCCGAACAGGACATTTCAAAATGTTTAAACGATTATGAAACCATGACTGATCTTTTTGTTCTTTCTCTTCATATCACCGTGTCTGATTCTTTCTCCGGGAACCTTTCAAAATAAAATCAGCAGCCAAAATGGAAAGGCAGCTGTGTATCTATGAACATTAGTTACCGTATATACTCGAGTATAAGTCGACCCAAATATAAGCCGAGGCACCTAATTTCCCTACAAAAATGTGGGAAAGCTTATTGACTCAAGTATAAGCTGGTTCGCCTTTGCCACTGTGGTAGAGGAGGAACGAGCAGCCCAAAGCAGCCCTTTGGGCTGCTCCTTCCTCTTCCTCCTTTGCTGCTGTGGAACTCACCCCGTTGCAGGGTTTCGAACCGCCATTCTTCTGATGAGCAAGCCCTAGGGCTCTGTGGTTTAACCCACGGTGCAATGTTCCCTTGTGTTATACAGAGAAGGCTGGGATCCTGTCCTGTTTAAGCAGGAGCCAGGGAAAGTGAGCACCTGTGGGGTTTTAATACTTCCTTAACTGATAGGCTTTCTGCCTTCTGGGGTCTAAAGTTTGCATTTATGTGAGCAGTACAGGAATGGAACAAGCTGCCTGGGGAGAGTAAAGAACCACCGTTCTTGTACACTTCTTAAGGAATGGTTGACTTGAGTATAAGCCGAGGGCAGCTTTTAAAGCACAAAAAGTGTGCTGAAAAACTAGGCTTATACTCAAGTATATACAGTAATATGTTAAACGTTTGGAACACCGGAGCGTCAGGCAGGCAGGCAAAACTGAGAACTTGGATGGATAAAAAAGCTTTTTATTAATTAATTTGCCTCCTTCCTTCCTTCCTTGGCATCCAAAGCAAATATCCTGTCACCACCCTAGGTAAAGATAAAAGGTAAAGGACCCCTGAATGGTTAAGTCCAGTCAAAGGTGTTGTTGTGCTCATTGTGCTTTCAGGGCAAGGCGTTTGTCCACAGACAGCTTTCCAGGTCACGTGGCCAACATGACTAAGCTGCTTCTGGCACAATGGAACACCATGATGGAAACCAGAGAGCACAGAAACGCCGTTTACCTTCCCACCGCAGTGGTACCTATTTATCTCCTTGCACTGGTGTGCTTTCAAACTGCTAGGTTGGCAGAAGCTGGGACAGAGCGACAGGAGCTCAATTTGCACCAAGGTAACCCAAATTCTACATCAAAGAAAGTCGAACAAGTCTAAATTATGCAAATCATTGTGAATATTATGCTTATTTTGCAAAATTTATTCAGCTAGGCATAGAGAGGGGGAAGGAATTGTACCGAGAACCAGCAATGATACCTGCGTCACTTATTCAGTCACTGTTCCGGTTCTTGAATTTTACCACATTGCCCACACACTTTCAAGCCTTTATTCACAGCCTTAAAGACTAGAAATGTTTGGGTTTTGTTTCTAAATTAAGGCTGTGATTCTCAGGGAGCCGAATTCTGCACCCAGCGCCACTTTTGCTTGAGCATATGCTGAACTGCTTGCAGAACACTAAAGGCTCTGACTGCATCGCAATGAGGTTTGGAGTAGAGTTTAATTTGTAAAGGTTTTACAAACTGCAAAATTTGTAAAATAATGTTTCTACTGCGGAATGATGCAATGGCAGGACGGAATAGTAGGAAATTGGGGGGGCTGCGTCTGAATAGGTCTGTGCTCACCTTTCTACGTGAATAGTAACAGACAAAGGCATGCTGTCTAATAGAGCCCAGAATCTGGTTCAGCATAGGGGCCCCACTTCTTTTGGCATGGTGTCCCAGATAATTGGACAGGAGTGTCAAGAGGAAATAATAGTGGCAGCAGATGAAAATTGGCAGCTGGTTCAGCACTCAGAAGGAGCAGCCACAAAGACCAATGCTAGCATTCACTGCAATAATTACTTAAGGGTTATGGTACTCAAAATGTGAGGCAGGCCTCCTTAAGGATTTGAAGATTTGAACATATTCCACCAGCAGATCATCATTTCCACTGGCTTTTCCACAGTCCATTTTGTAGGCCATTTGTCATTTAAAGCCCTTAATGGCTTGGGGCCAGATTACCTGAAAAACCACTTCCCCCCATATGTACCTACCCAGAATTTGAGATAATAATAATATCCCCTCACCCAAAGACACACACATTCCAAAGGCCATAGATTGTGTAATTAGCCAAAAGCCTGAGAGATGAGGAATGTTTTTGCCTGGCTGGTGCCTAAAGATATGCAATGATGGGGCCAGGCGAGCCTCCCTGGGGAGAGCATTCCAGAAGCGGGGAGCCACTGCAGAAAAGACCTGTTCTTGTGTTGCCACCCCCTTTTGTGGAGGAGGCTTCCAGATAACTGTATGTTATGGGGCAGCACACATATGCTTCTGTGCATGTCTGCGCGTTCTGCACAGTTTGTGCATGCGCAGAAGCGCGATACCACGCTTTGCACATGCGCAAAATGGATGCTCAGGTTACGTACTTTTCAGGGTGTGAACGGCACCCCGGAACGGATCAGGTACGTAACCCGAGGTACCACTGTAATTCAAAACAAATGAGACAATAGTGGGAGGAAAGAAAAAGAGAGAGAAGGGGGAGGAATATGTGCTTATTGCAGTCAAGCCTTCTTAGGCTTGGTTGCCATATAGTCTTCACAGAAAGGGTGAGTTTTGAGGAGTACAAGAGGTGGAGCCACAGAGACATTATGGGAGGCACTTCCAGGCTTGAACGGCAGCAACGAAGAAAGGTTAGATTTGTTTGAGGGGAACAGGAGGCCTTCATGTGGATAAAGGTGGTGCAGCTGGAGGAGTGAAAGTGACAGACAATGTTGGGGGGTGGAGAGACACAGAAGCATTAAGTGTGCTTTCTGAATAAACAAGCATAGCATCAGAAATCTGTTGTTTTTCTACTGAGAGAGTACATGAGAAACCTTGGGGTGCTCAACAGATGCTATATGTATAAGAATGCTGATAGCTCAGTCGGTAGAGCATGAGACTCTTAATCTCAGGGCCATGGGTTCGAGTCCCATGCCGGGCAAAAGATTGCTGAATGGCAAGGGGTTGGACTAGATGACCCTCGTGGTCCTTTCCAACTCTATGAAATAGTCAATCCTGGTATAAAACAAGTTCTATGAGGATCGTTATTCTTAGCACACCCAGAACCAAGAAAAACAGTGAACACTGCTTGCTGAGACGCCTGTCTTCATTTTTCCATGCTGCCCTGGTGCAGCACACAGATATAGCAGTGGCCAGATGAAAGACAAAATCACAATTTATCAGGACTGCTTACATCTAACTACCAGATAATGGGCAACAATGACAGAAAGTGGGCTATCTCTATCATATCAAGGCTGGTGATTTCTCTAAGCAGTTCTGAAGAAAAAGGAGGAAGGGGTGTGGAAATCAAATTACAGTATTGGGAACCAAGATAAAATGCTTAGGTGCCCAACATTTACGGCTGCAGATTTTGTGGCACTCGGCACTGAATGCAATCGTATGCACTTACAAGGGAGCAGTGGCAAGAGATGCGCATTGGAACTGATAGGGCAGAAGGCAAGAAGCCTGAACGGTAGGTGGAGCCAATGACAGGCAGTGCCAACTAATTCTAGTGTTGCTGTCCTCTTTGCTGAGTTCTACAAGGGCAACACTGAGAAGGAGGAAGCTGACAGGTTGTGCCACCCCCTGAGCTGGTTGTCAGTAAGAAGGCAAGCAGGTGGGGGGGTTGGCCAAGCAAACAATGGAGTTGGTGGGGCAGTGCCCCCTTTGCCTTTGCTGCGTCATGGGAGTAAACCCCACTGTGAACTCTGTGTGGCTTCTTCTGAAGACGCATGCATAGTATTGGGCTACCTACGTTGCATTTTCTAGGCGCTACAACGGCTGGCTTTTTTTTTAATTTTAAGCACCTGGAATCTTTCCAACATTGGTGCTTTAAGCATCTGGCCGGTTGCTGTCAAAACGCTGAACTAGATGGACTGCTAGGCTAAGCCAGCCAGCACACAATTCTGATGTTTTCTGATACAGAAAGACACAGAAGGACCATGAGGCTCTGGGAACCCATGATATGGGGTGCCAGCAAGAACGGCTTCACCCCATGGGAAGAAGGATCTGGGCAGCTCCACAGGAAAAGTGTGGAGCTGGGGTAGTAGATTTTAGCATTATATATATATATATATATATATATATATATATATATATATATATATATAAACAGCCTCCTGAACACCTTGGGGATATACTGTATAAAATTTGTTCAGGTTGCAGAAGGATCCGGCAGATGGAGGTGGGAGAAAAAAAAATGTCACTGAACCACCTAGCTGATTAAAGATGATGAGAAGACAGAAAGAGAGAAATTGGTCCTGCGCACCTGGATGGATTTGAACAGACTGCCTATAAAGCTGGAACAAAGAGAGCAGCAAAATTAATTGCATCCACTAGAGCTAACCCTTTTGTATGTTATTATGGCTTTCCTTCTTTTTAGAAAGTAACGCTCTTCCCCCCCCCCCATCTGTTTACAGGATTGGTAGTGTGTTTTGGCAGTTTGCTGTCACTGTACAACCTACCCCTCTTGGAAAGGTTGCTTTGCACAACCAGGATTTTTTAAAAAATCAACCAGGCTGCTATTAAAGAATTAAACTAAAACTACCGGTACTGGTAAGATGCATTCATGCCTCCATCTAGAAGATGGAACTTAACGCAATGTGTTTCTTGACAATAATGGAGTTCCTAATAGTACGAACCCTGCATTGCTTGGAAAGAAAATTGGAACTCAATCAGCGCTGCAGGTGTCTCTAATTATTTACTTTGCCTGAGGAAGAGACTTAAGTAAATATCTAAAGGGAAAGTGTGTGTGTGTGTTGTGGGGAGCCAGCGAATTTGCTGTGCGGGGAAAAAGAAAAATCGATTTTCGTCCAACAGCAAACATGCTAAATCAAGCAAAATTAACAAGTGCTACAAAGGCAGCAGTTTGCTTTTGCTTGTCAGACTGAGCAACTGTTGTGGAAAAATGAAGAAAATTAGAGTGAGCCCCGGTGGAAGAACATTTCCTAGTTAAACCTCTACTTGCTCCCATGCTGTGCTTGAAAAATGGCATTTTCTCATCACTAAGCTTCCCACCCTCTCTCTAACATGCTGTTTTTTGTTCCAGGGTATTCACTTTATTTCTCCCCGCTACCTTGCCTTGCTCCTTAGAAACCTTGTGTGATGTACAATCGGGGCTATTTCGGAGGTGCCTTTACCCTGCTGAAAGTCTGCAGGTTTTGGTATGTGCGGAGCTCTCTCACCCCACCCAGGCACACAAGCACAAGTTCGGCACACCTATTTCTGACAATCTTCTTCAAGAAACACCTGCAGATGCTTTTGGACAGCATGTTGTTCGAAGCCACTTTGGCTACTTCTTTTGCTACTTCAAGCACCTTGATGGAAATAGCAATCTCTAACCTGCACTTCTATATACACGGCAGGGAGTACCATGCAAATGCTCACCCACAGATCCCCAGCATGGCTGGCACAGGGCTAAAAGCCACCTTCCCACAGCCATGGAAACTATAGCAGTGCTGCTACAGCCGTGAATGGCTTCACTATGGCTTTTGTGTATGCATCCCCCCAGCCCCATCTCTTTGTAGTTAACACCCATTGGATGCTTTAGCACATTTAAGTCAATGCCGTGATTAAGAAAAAATTAAAAATGCAGCAGCAAAGAGAGACAGGGGCTCAGGAGACATGAAAGACTCCCCCTTTGCATCCCAAGGTTGTCATCCCACAGTCTCCTTGCTTAAGTTCAGGGGAGGCTCAGGGAAGGAGATGTGCACCTCATGTCTCTCAACCATGCAGGAAGGCAGGAGGGTGCCCACAAGCATACCCCACTCCACCCCACCCCACCCACCCATGCAGTGGTCCCCAATGCAGCTGTTCTATCCATCCGCTACCACATTGACCTATGTTGGAGGGAGCCGCAGGGGCATGGAAAGGGAGATTCCTTTAGGTGGGTGTGTTCTGTAGCCATGCTAGAAAGAGATACCTGGATCCCGATAGCCTCTGGCTTATCCCTCAACCAAGACATCTCCCCCACCCACTTTGACGGCATCAGCCCTTTCCTCCTCTTCCTTGAAATGAGATGCAAGAATCACACGAGGTTCCAAGCTATGGTTTCTCTCTCTTTCCAGGCAAACTCTGGTTTCCACCCAGAACCGTGCTGCCTGCACACACGACCCCCCCCCCTCTCTCAACACACACACACCGCTTTTCTTTTGCTGGTCACAGAGCAGCTAAGTATAAGAAGGCGATGCCTACAGAGTTTGCCTATAAACTGCAGCGTGTTTTTTTTTTTTTTAAATAGCAATAATCCTCTTCCTGATACCCTCTGCATATGCAGACCCTCCAGCCACCGGCGCAGTCTCCACCCCTCTGCCTCCCATTTACTGCGGGAGAGGGGTGCCCTTTCCCTGATTAAAGACGCCCAGCGCCGTTCGTTTCCCCTTCCACACAAAACCAATCACACCCCAAAAGCCACCCGGGCTGGTTCCTCTCCCTCCCGTCGACGGAAGAGGGAAATACGAATCTCCGCTCCCAGCCATTCATCATCCCGGCTGCAGCGCTGTCAATGGAGCGGACACGCCAGAGGCAGCCGCCGCTGCCGCTACAGCAGCATCCTCCGAAGCCCGAGCAGAATCTCCTTCTTTATACTGAAATCAGATTTTTAAAAATATAGTATATAAAATATATATTTTTACCTCCTCTGCAGCAACAGGTCCCTCCCTCGGTCGCCGGGGAGATCCCTGCAAGCAGCACGAGGTGCCTGGGAAGTTCCCACCCTGGGCAGCCACGCAGGGAGCAGCGGGAGGAGGGGAGAGAGGGTGGGCAAAGGGGGCGTGTTTGCGGAGAGGCGCGGGCAACACACACACACACACACACACACACACCGGATAGGGAACCTTGCCTAAGGAGGAGGACCAGACTTAAGCATCCTTAAGCATCCCGCCTGGCTCCCCCTCCACAACCCCACCCCATCACTCGTTCCTCTCTGAGCATCTCCAAGGATGCTGGTCCCCGCGAGCCCCCCACAACACCTGGCCAGGCACCCTCGCGGCTTTTGCAACATCAGCTTTTGAGCCTTCTCACTCTCTCTCTCTCTCTCCACCCCATGGTTACGCTAGTGCTCCCCTCCCCTCACGAGAAGGCACATTTTCGCGCACACTGCAATGGGTGTGGGTCCTCGGCACAGGTGCTGCCTGCGCGTGATGGCTGCCCACCAGCCAGCCGAGGCGAGACAGAGAAGCCATCGGTCCCGCCGTTGCTGCCCTCCCGGTCCATTCATCCCTACTCCTCCGTCCATGCAACCAGCCGCTCTTGCAAGGTGGCCGCCGGCTCTCGGAGAGGTCGGGCGAGCGCGAGAGCGAGCGCGCGCGGCAGGCGGCGAGGGCCCACCCGGAGGGGTGGCGGAGGCTCCTGCCGGGTCGCTCCTGGCGACCGAGCAGCCCTGTCGGCGGGACACAAACGCCTCTTCCTGCTTCCGCTCCTACCTACCTGCAGACAGAGTTGCTCGGCTGGCTGGCTGGCTGTGGGAAGGAGTAGGCAAGCGCCGCCGCCGCCGCCGCTGTTCCTACTCGCCTTCCTTCAGCGGGTCCGCTTCTTCCTCCCGCCGCCGGGCCCCGCTCCTCGGGTGCCGGCGATCACAGAGAGCCCGCCGCGGCCGGCAGCGCCACCTCCACCCCCGACGCCGCCTTGACCATATCTGGAAAGCGCCAAGCGCTCGCGCCCCATGCAGCGCGGCGGCGGCGGCGGCGGCGAAGAGCAGCAGCCGGCGCCCCCCTTGGAAGGAAGGAGTCGCGGGCGAGGGAGCCGGAGAGCGAGCAAGCGAGCGGGCGGGCGGGCGGGCGGGCAGGCAGACAGACAGACACGCGCCCAGCGAGGAGGAGCAGGAGGAGGAGGAGGACAAGAGGCGGCGGCAACAGCAGCGAGGAGAAAAGGCGGCGAGCGGCGTCCCCTCAGAGCGCGGCGGGGCCACGAGCGAGCTGCCTCCTCAGCGCGCCTTCCCCGCCTCTCCTTCGGCTTCGGCGGCGTCCCTTCGCTCCTTCTCCGACGCTGGAAGCGGCAGCGGCAGCAGCAGGCAAGCAGCCCCTCCTCATGCTGCCCTGGGTGGCGGAAGGGACAGGCGGGCCAAAGGGTCGCCGCCGCTCGCCTTTCCCGCGCGTTTCTCCACTTCGGTTCGACTTTGGGACTCGAAGCGCGCCGGCGGCAGCTCCCTGAGAGAGAGAGAGAAAAAAAGAGCGAGCGGCTTCGCCTCTTTTCGCCAACCGCCGCGACTGGCTGCTGAGGGAGATCTTTCCCCGGATTTCCTCTCGGCGCTACCGCGGCTGAGGGAGCCGCAGCTCGCTTGCTTGCTTGCTCTCTTGCTCGCTGAGGGAAGGTGGCGAGGTGCCAGTCAGCGCTCCAGCCCACCCCCTCCGCGCGGACGGACGCACACGCGCACCTTATCAGCATGCAAGATCCTCCCACCCCCGTCCCCAGACTCGCCACGCGCCCTGCACGCGCGTTGCTGCTGCTGCGGGGGAGTTTTCGCCAGCGACACGCGAGAACGGTGCTTCGCCTGAACGTGTGAATGAATATACCCGTGGCGCTCGTTGGGTGGTTTTTGCAGGAAGGTGGATGTGAGCGAGCGCTTCTTCCTTCCTAACGTGGTTTGTCACCTGTGCACAATGTTCTACCTGTAAAGCGTTGTTTTCCTTTGTTCGATTAATTGTGATATTTATATCCCGCCTTTTCTCCAAGGAGCTCAAGACAGTTCTCCCCCCCCCTTCATCATCGCACAACAGCCCTGCGAGGTTAGTTAGGCTGAGAGTCAATGGCCAGATTGTTCCTCCAAGTGCTATTACAGTCAAGCTGCGGTCTAGCTTGCAAGCAAATACAAACATACCTACCACATATGCCTGTTTTCGCTCAAGCTGGAGTTCCTCATACTACTCACGACATTCCCAGAGCATACATGTACGTGGCATGAACACAAATCCTTCCACATCTCGGCCAGTTGTGACTTGGCATAAGTGCATGCACTGAATACCTGTTGGGTGTGCACAGTGCTGAACTGAGCAAGAGTGCTCAGATGCAAAAAATCTCCAGCACTCCTTAGCTCACAGCTCACACTCTTTTAACTGTGACACGAAGAAGTGTATCCAGTTATGCGAATGTATGTTGAACACTCCACCAGCGGCACATGTTCCCTTGCCCTACATTCCTGTCCTATCTCAACCCTAAGACACCAATACAGAAGAGGGACTGCCAGTTTTTTTAGGCCTTTTAAGGATTTCTGAGTGAGTGCCATGAGCTGCACTTCTCTCAAACCTCCTCCGTATCAGCTTCTCTCTCCTGTCCCCCTCCAAGAGACAGAAAGAGAGAAAGTGTGCATACACATGCTTTGTTTTCCCATGGGATTTGGGTAAAAGCCTGAGAAAAATGTATCTGAGCCCTGAAAAGGACATAAAACTAAAACAGGAAGTGGGAAAGACTAGAGTTTCACTCTTACACCTTCCTGTTTCAGTTCTATGTACTTTTCCAGGAAGAAAAAGGTAGCCACCTCATGACCTGAAAGAGGAAGCAGTGATTAGCTTTGGAGGTGCTAAGGTTTCATGGGCACTGGGGGAAGACTTCAAGGGTGCCATTGCGCCCACGGGCACTACGTTGACAACCTCTGATCTAGATGATACCAAAGACACACAATAGTCGGACAGGATCCCACCTTGAAAGACCATAGAGTCATAGAACTGGAAAGTTGGAAGGGACCCCCAAGGGTCATCTAGTCCAACTGCCTGTGATGCAGGAATCTCAACTAAAGCATCCATGGCAGATGGCCATCCAACCTCTGCTTAAAAACCTACAAGGAAGGAGAGTCCACAACCTTCCAGACTAGATCTGTGCGCAAATGGCCCCTCAAGATCTACTCCACCATTTGGTGGCAGAGAAATTGTGGGGAGCCGTTCCACCTGATTTCTCCAGGGGGAGGATAAATTCTGCAAAGAAATGGTGGGAAATATTTCGAGAAACTTCTACAAAATGCTTCTCCCTCCCTCCCTCCCCACTCCCCATGGGAAAAAGAAAAAATATCACAAATTTTCTCAGGGGTGTGTGGTGGTGGTGGGGGGAAGTCTTCTGAGTATTTCTGCTTAGCTCTACTCTAAACTTACAAATTCTCATTGTGCTAAAGGGCCACTGGTGTTGTATTGTTTTTAAACATAATACTCTTGTTGCCTGGGGGTGGGGTGGGGGTGGGGAGAAGAATGTGTCTCCGATCTTATGTAAGGAAAATAAGATAAAGGAGGCATATTAGGGGAAATTGATACCCTGAAGCATATCCTAAGGCAAATAGCTGACGCTTTGTCATTAGTTTTTCCTACCCTTGGGGAGTGTGTGTGTGTGTGAAGCTGAACCTGCTGGCTTTCCTAGCATACTGGAAAGTGGTACATTCTCTCTCTCTCTCCCCCCCCCCAATTATGTTTTATTATGTTTCAACATTTTTAACATATACAATCAAAACACTATTTCATATTTTCTCTCATTTTTGTCAACTTCCCACCCCTTTTTCCATTGAGTTGTTGTTTCTTTAGTACATTCTCTCTCTCTCTCTCTTGAAAAACATCATAACAAGGGTGGTATCAGAGCTGACCCAACCCAACATATTTTGCTGCCTGATGCACTATAGCAAAAGGCATCCTGCCTGTCCCACTCCCTGGTTGTGTTCACACTCCCGTTGACTGTGCATTCACTGTGTTTTCAGCGGTGAGTTTTTAACCTGTGGGGTCGCACCATGTTATCCAAAGTGCATATGTATCTTGGACTTTGTTAGCAGATACTTCTGCCTGATGCCTTGTTTTTCAAACCAGCTTCACATCAGCTGGAGTGCTTAGGCCATTCTTAATTTGTTTCTGGGCAAGGTGTGAACACCTTTGCTTATGTGTGACCAATGCCCCCAGTGCGTACATGAACAGAAATGAATATGACACTGGTCAAGCCATGCTGATGATGTGATAGGGGTGGGGAGGGGAAGAGTTGTGAAATGTACTAGGGGAAAACAACTTCACTGTGCTCTTAAGGAAGAAATGTGAACATTCCCCAAGTCAAGGTGCATAATATCCAAGGCCATAAGTTATTTTGGTACCTACAGAAGAACATCCCACAAGCACCTCTCACCTTCTCTGGCAGTAAAAATACACTAATAAATTAACTAACGTGGACAGTTTGTTCTCTGACCATGAAAATTTGCAGCTTAAGATGACTAACTCTACCTAACAGTAGAGCCGGCCCTGATAGCACTAAAATTGACCACAGGGTTTTGATCTCCCCCTATTCTTCTGTGCCATGCCCATCACATGGCCAGGCATTTTAGCACACGGACGACAGGCAGAAAATTAAGTGAGACCTATGGTAGGCCTGATCTGCAGCTGTTGCACTCATCGTCTGTTTAACATCTGTGCCGCAGAAGTTTCTCTTGCATTCCATTCTGAGCCCTGTTAGGATGCTTTCTTGTACTTTCATGCATCAGTTATGGAAAAGAGCATAGCCCCCTCGCCCTGTTTATTCATATCAGCCAGGCAAGAGGACAAAAAGTGCTCCTTCCACAGAGTCTAATTGGCAGCTAGGCATGAATATCCAGCCCTCCTTCCACCTTTTACACAGGCTGCAGACATCCGAAGACTGCTTCTGCGATAGGGCTGTCACCGGCTATAAGGAATCTTAGTCGGGTAATGGTATGAGTATGTCTTTGTTAAGCAATTGATCAAATCCACGTGGATTTCAGTATAAATTGCAGTTCTGAAGCAAGAATAACACTTCCTTTGCTCTTAGGTGATGCACACCCAGCTGGTGGGCTGGATCCTTATCTCCACCACCCCCAGCCATGGGCATAGCCGAGGGGGGGGCAGCTGCCCCCCTAAATCAATAAAAATACATAGCTAACTGAGGTTCTGCTCCCCCAACCAAAGGCCTGCCCCCCCCACAAAAATCCTGGCTATGCCCATGCCCCCAGCCGCCCACCTACCTGTCAATCACCTGACATCACAATGACATCAGCTGACCGCTTTTTGCATAGCTCCCTTCACAGTAGCCCCAATGACCACCTGACCATTGGCGGTTGCAAAGAGCTCTGCATGGGGCTTTGCAGGTGCTACTGATCAGCTGATTGGCGGTACCTGCAAACACCCTTTGGCCCAGCTGCATCTTTACCTGGTGCACCCCTGACATCCTATATGATGTCAGATGCAGGGCAGGTGAGGGGGTGCCACAGAGTGGTGCCCTCCTGACACAAGCGTCACTGCTGCTTACCAGAATGCCATGTGGGCACAGCAGGGTGGCAAGGCCTGCATGGGTGGGAACACCAGAGGTCAGCGGAGGCTAGCCTGGCTCCCTTGGTGTGCTCAGGACCGGTGCTAGGGTTTCTTGCGCCCTAGGCGAGACCACCTTATGCCCCCCCCGCCACACACCCCCCGCCAAAGCCTGCTTTAGCGGGAGGTGGGGGGTGGTGGAGAGGCAAGCAGCAGTTTCTCTGCTGTAGCGGAGAAGCTGCTGCTCGCCCGCCCCGCCCCCCGCCAAAGCCTGCTTTAGCCGGGGGGTGGTGTAGGGGGCAAGCAGCACCTCTCTGCTACAGCGGATAAGCTGCTGCTAGCCCGTCCCCCCCGCCCAAGCCTGGCCAGCGCCCCCTCCATTTTGGCGCCCTAGGCAATTGCCTAGTTCGCCTTAATGGACGTGCAGGCCCTGGGTGTGCTCACACAGCCCCCCCCACCTTGCTACTACCTTGCCCTTCTCCAAAGCTTTATTAACCACAAGCCTCAAAATTTGGGATCCCCTCCGAACCCGTGTCAAAGCTTTGCAGTCATTTTGCAGTGAACCCCCCACATTTTGCAACACCCCCAAACTTAATAATTGAGACATCAAACCGGGGTTCATAGTTAACACCCAAAAATCCAACATTGGCACAGGTTTGGAGGTGCTCCCAAATTTAGGGGTTCATAGCTAATGAGGCCCTTCTTCCAACACTGTTCCAGTAAGTGGCTGCAGAGCTGGTGTCAGAAGGGCGACTCTGCAGCACTGCACCAGTTGCGCCTGGTTGTGACCCCTCTGGCAGCCTCTGTGTCCATGCACACAAGATACCTTGCTCACATCTCATGCACACATACACACATGGCTGAAGAAAAGCTCCTGCATGCCACTTCCTACATATGAACTGCACATGCACATACAGTATAGCACAATATTGAACACATGCGCACTGGTTTCCTGAGTTTCATTTAAGTACATTTTTTTTATTATTACTCCTGTCATTCCTTTCTCTTGGAGAGAAAGACAACAAGATTCACAGGTCTCTCTTTAATTCAGTGGACGTTTAGGGATTATTTGTTGTTTTCTGCCTCTTTAGCACACGGCTCGTTAATTTGCTTTTAGCGCAGTGATCTTATGCCTGGGAGTAATTCCCCTTGAAACTGAATGGAACTTGCTTCTGAGAAAACCCACTTAGCATCACTTTGCAGCTTACTCAAGAATGCCGCGTTACTGTGTGCTTTTCCAGTGTATAACTGACATCAGGGAGCACAAACTTGGTGGCGGTTGGGTGGGGGCAGGTTGATTTGTGAGGGCAGCAAGGATATCCCCTCCTCCCTTATTCATTTCCTTAGATTATTGCAAATGCTTTTAGTCTGCCCCTCTACAGAGATCCCAAGACAGTATACAAAAGTAAATAAAAATGAAATGGTGTTTCCTGCTTGGCAGAGGGTTGGACTGGATGGCCCTTGTGGTCTCTTCCAACTCTGATTCTATGAAGCAAACCAATCCAATATACAGTAATATGGGTCCCATGCACACCACACATTTGAAGCATATGGCTTCCTTCCCAAAGTATCCTGGGAGCCGTAGTTTGCCACTCTGAGAACAACAATTCCCAGCAGCCCTAGCAAGCTACAATTCCCAGGATTCTTTGGTGGAGGCAAAGCCATATGCTTCAAATGTGCTTTAAATATATGGTGTAGATATAAAAGGTAAAGGACCTCTGGATGTTTAAGTCCAGCCAAAAGGTGACTGTGGGGTGTGGTGCTCATCTTGCTTTTCAGGCCGAGGGAGCTGGCGTTTGTCCACAGACAGCTATCCAGGTCATGTGGCCAGTATAACTAAACCGCTTCTGGTGCAATGGGACATTGTGACGAGTGCCACAGTGGTACCCATTTATCTACTTGCACTGGTATGCTTTTGAACTGCAAGGTTGGTAGAAGCCGGGACAGAGCACTGGGAGCTCACCTCATCACACAGATTTGAACCACCGACCTTCCAATTGGCAAGCCCAAGAGACTCAGTGGTTTAGACCACAGCACCCCCCCCGCCCCATCCCTGGTGTAGATGTGACCACAATTAACAATAAAGCCATATAACCGTAAAAAAACAGAGGCATAGACATAGAATCAT
Organism: Lacerta agilis; assembly: GCF_009819535.1. Classification (NCBI taxonomy): domain Eukaryota; kingdom Metazoa; phylum Chordata; class Lepidosauria; order Squamata; family Lacertidae; genus Lacerta; species Lacerta agilis. The sequence continues at coordinate 102,789,582 of NC_046314.1, read as the reverse complement.
AGAGTTGGAAGGGAACTGAAGGATCATCCAGTCCAACCCCCTGCAATGCAGGAATATGCAGCTTTTCCTTACGGGGATTGAACCTGCAACCTTGGCATTATCAGTACCACAATCTAACCAAATGAGTTATCCATGCAGTTAGAAACAAGCAGAAGGGAATTGATGCTATTCAAACCCTGAACTTTAAAATTCCGGGGCAAGTCAATGGTGTCTAACCTGGTGTGGATATGGTTGTCACATTGGTGCCCGTTGTTGCGCCCCTAGAGGGAAGACCCTCCAGAGAAGGCGAGATTCTCTGTTGACACCTAACAAACAGGGCATGGAGAATATTCTCCCCTGAAGATAGGCAGGCTGCTATAGGGAGAAGCTCTTCTTCATGCATTTGGGTCCCAAGCCATTCAGGGCTTTAAAGGACAGCAACAGCAGCTCGGAGGCGAACGGGCATCTTTCAGAATTGGTGCGACATGACCCCCATCTGGCTGGACCAGTCAGCATTAAGGCACTCATATTCTGCACCGATTGGAGCTTCCAGGTCATCTCCCAGGGTAGCCCCATGTGCAATATTATTCTGGGAAGATGGAATATTGAAATTTTGTTGCAATTACAAAAAAAAAAAACTAAACTAAAAACAAACAAACAAAGCCGTACTTGGAGAAAGGTTTCGATTATTGTGCAGAAACGCCCAGAGAGTCAAGTTTAAGAGAATAATGTATGAGAGAATGGATGGACTTTTGCAGCTAAGAGCCTTCTGCACCAAGTGGATGAAGGAAGTGGCCTAAGAAGGTGATTGAGAGTGAAAGTGAGGCTGGGAAACCCATAACATAACCAACATTTACTTGGATCCTGAGGCGAGGAGACCAAATGAGCGCCGCAACCGCCGATGGAGAACAAATACTTGCGAGAAAACCACCCACAGTCCTTATTTATGCTTCTCATTAAAACTGTGCAGAATAAAAAAAAAGGGCCAAATGGACTCTTAATTCATCAGCTCCCTGTTCATTGCGGCGCGCGCGCGCGTACATTTTAACGCACAGCTGGAGCGCAATGGGAAAGCGAAGCAATGGGATGAATACGAATTGGGAGGCGGGTAGGAATCACTAAAGAAAGGATCGAAACAAACAAACAAAAAAATTCCTTCCAGTAGCACCTTAGAGACAATCTAAGTTTCTTCTTGGTATAAGCTTTCGTGTGCATGCACACTTCTTCAGATACCTGAAGAAAGGATGCTCGGGATGCAGAAGGCGAAGGCGAAGGGGCGGCGCGGGGGGGGGGACCAGACTTTTAACTGTTCTCCAACAAGAGGAAGGCGGGGGAGGGAGGGAAAGGGAGGAGAGCTGGGGACCAGAGCAAAACGGGCTTTGGTTTTTCCGACCCCTTTTGCAAAGTTTGACCCTGCCAAACGTGGGATCATCCGAAGCGCCTGCTCATTCTCGCCGCTCGCGAAACCTCAGAGACCACCGAGCGGATAGAGGGCGATGTGGTTGCAGTGCCGCGCGTTCCCTAGGGGGGCGCAGGGGTCCCAGCAAGCCAGGACTTCCAGGCTCAAGCCGGGCGGAGGAATGAAGTCGACCCACTCGCCACTCTCATTCTTCGCGGCAGGGCGGCTCCGGGCTTTGCGCGCGCGCGAGGGTCATAGAATCATGGAATCGTAGAGTTGGAGGGACCCGCGGGTCATTTAGTCCAACCCCCTCCAAGGCGAGGATCTTTTGCCCAACGTGGGGCTCGAACCCACGACCCCGAGATTAAGAGCCTCATGCTCTCTACGCCGGGCGCGCCAGAGAGCGGACCGCGGCGCTTACCTGGCAGCAAGGGACGGTCGACTCCTCCAGTGGGGCGCAATGGCATCACCTGCAAGTCCAGACGCCAAGGACTGCGGGCTTTTAAAAGCGGGTTTGTGGACTCTGTTTTAAACACGCACTACACGTAGTCCTCCCCACCCCTAATTCCGAAACCGGCTCACCTTGCTGTTGGCCTCTGCCCAGCTGTGGCCTCTCGCCTCAGCCGCCGGCCTCCTTGGCTCAAGGGTGCCCCCTCATGGCGACATCTGCCGAGGAGCGTCCCGTTCCTCTCTGCCTTCCCTCCATGTGTCCGAGGAGGGCCAAGGAGGGGGGATCAGGGACAGAGCAGTTGCTTGGCATGCAGAACTCTCCAGGCCCCCCACACCGCAGGCATGCGTCCCTCAGAAGGTTGCCCCAGAGGGAAAGTGGACCTGGAGCTGAAAAATCTTCCTTGCCCTGGCTATACTCTCTCATCCCGAAAGAGGAGAGGAAACAGAGAAAATGAAGGGGATGGCTGTAGCTCAGCGGTAGGGCACCTGCCTGTCATGCAGAAGGTCTCAGGTCCACTCCCTGGCCTATCCAGGTAGGGCTGAGAGAGAGACTCCCTGCCTGGAACCTGGGAGCTCTGATGCCAGTCAGGGGAGACTAATCTCCGGCCAACCAGAAATTGAGGATGATAAATCCCATCAGATCCATCCATAGCCAGGGATAACGAGATTTGTGGTCCAAAATATTTGGAGAGTACTTGGCTGGCGAAGGCTGGTGCAAACAGTGCTGATCTATGTGGACCAGTGGTCGGACTTGGTATAAAATGAGCTGCCTGTGTCTCTCAAGTTAGACAGTTTTTATACCCTTGCTTTGTTAACCATTACAGTATGTATCCAGATACCAGTTGCTGGGGATCAAAGGCATCCAGTCCCACAGCTGCATTAGATGGGCCATTGGCCTGATCCTGCAGGCTCTTATTATGTTCTGTTCTGCGAAAGACATGCACAGAAATGATCTGACCATTGTTTTAAGAACTAGGGAGGGGGTCGGTTAGCTTTGCTTTTTGGTCTTCTCTAAGTAGCAACTATCACCACCACCTACTGCACGTCATAAGAGTCACTCCAAATTTCACTATGCAAACTCCAACGTGTAATCTCAGCAGCATAAATAACACCACATGTAGGGGGGGGGGGGAAATGCACTGAAGAGGACATTCTGTGTCATGTAGCATGTATTGAAGGAGTGAGGAATCTCAGGCCCCGGGCCCGAATGCCTCTCTATTTGGCCCTTGGGACTCTCCTCGGGCCACACTGCCTCCCCAGCCGCATCCACAACAGGCCCTGCCTTGCATTCTCCTTGAGGGTTTTTGCCTGGCTGGAATATGCCCTTGAACTCTGAGAGTTCCTCTTGCTTGTCCAGATGAAGGCTAGAGAGGTGTATGGGAGGGTGTAGAAACCAACCTGCTGTATAAAAGGTAAACATAAAATAAAAATGCATTCACTGTCCTGCCCATTTTTGCCTGTGGCACCTGGGAGATTGTTCAGAACAGAATGCAGCTCTTAGGCTAAGAAAAGTTCTGTATCCCTGCCATATCGAATGTAACTCTCCTCCAAGTTCAATAAAGCTCACTCTGTGTATGGGAGAGGTAGGAATCTCAACACACACACAGTAGTTCTCTTGCTCCCATATTTGTGTTCTAGTGACACTGATCCAGAGCGTTTATGTATTTGTCTTCACAACAGCCCTGTGAGGTCTGTGCTAGAGAGAGAGAGAGAGAGAGAGAGAGAGAGAGAGAGAGAGAGAGAATGAGAATGACTGGCTCAACAGGATTTTCTTCAAGTTTGAAGATCTGTATACTTCACCACAACTGGCCTCTCTTTGGATTCCCTGATTCCTGCTGCTTTGAAATTCTTCAAATGAACCCTTCAGCCCTGCGCTGCCACGCACTGGAGACATTTTTTCCGTACGCCTTGCCCACAGTTATCTAACCCACGGAGATTTAATAGCCTGCCCTGCTGCTGCTGGTCTAATCAGGCTTCGTCCAGGGAGGGGGGGAGGTACCGCCACTCTGCTATGTTTATAGTGTGGGTGGGTCAGCCCAAGTGGGTCATATAGAACAGCGCTAGATGGGGGAATTTGGCAGCTGTCTCAAAGTTTCCTAGCTGTAAGTTATTACCAGGTTGCCATGCCCACAAGAAGGAAACCTGCTTAAACAAGGGCACCCCTTTCTGTTCCAGCAAAATAACCATGATGACCAAGCAGAAAAAAAGAAACCTGCTGCTATTTAAAGCCCCTGGTCATTTCCATCCTAAATACAGGGGTCCTGTGGCACAATGCACGGGAAACAAAGGACAGTGTTTTTTTTTCTTCCCCCTTCAAATCTGTTAATAATTTCTATACTGCCCTTCATCGAAGGATCACAGGGCAGTTTACACTATAATAACACCCAAATGCACAACACGGTAGCAAATAAAAACAATACCCCCTACATTATTTATTAGAATCAAGTCACCACATCAGATATTTCCAGGAACTTCTATTAATGGAAGAAGAAGAAGAAGAAGAAGAGTTTGGATTTGATATCCCGCTTTTCACTACCCGAAGGAGTCTCAAAGCGGCTAACATTCTCCTTTCCCTTCCTCCCCCACAACAAACACTCTGTGAGGTGAGTGGGGCTGAGAGACTTCAAAGAAGTGTGACTAGCCCAAGGTCACCCAGCAACTGCATGTGGAGGAGTGGAGACACGAACCCGGTTCCCCAGATTACGAGTCTACCGCTGGACTTGAAGCTGGAGTGGCTTCGCAATTCCCCACGTTTGGATTAAGAACGTGATACCAAACCGACTTGTCCACGAAAGCCATACATTCTGAAAGTGTGTGTAGTAAGATGATAAAACTTTTCTTCTCCTAGTAACACACCAGAAATGTCCATTCTCAAAGCAGCAGCTAAGATGTATGGGCTAGTGGCCCCTGTGGCTTTCCTCTATCCAGGCATTTGCACCCTCTTCAGGCACAGAAGGGACTCACGGTGTGCTGCATCTGCAGCCAAGATTGACAAGCAATGTGAAGCTGCTACATTGGTCATTGAAGAGGATGTGGAGGGGGTTGAGGAAGTGTTGCCCCTGGGATATCCCAGACTCCTTCCTTAAAATTTCAGCTTTCACATAAAAAAATAAGGGAAGGCTGAAGGAAAAGCACGCAGTTGGTATCATTAATTCCCTCTATTTCCAATTTTCAGGAATGGTTCTTATTGTTTATGCAGACAAACACAGCAGCACCCACCCACAAAATGGAGGTTTCAGCAGGATCAGGAGATCCCAAGATCAGCAGAATAGTGGATGAGCACAGATTAAATCTTGCTGCCTAGGCTGTCCAATCCTGTCCCCTCTGGGAACAGGGGGGCATAGGCGATGTAGGCGGGACATCAGGTGATGGGCGGATGGGCAAGGTTTGGGGAATATGGTCTGGTGGGCCAGATTGGAAGACCAAGATTAGCTCGTGAGGCAGAGGTTCCGGACCAGCCAGCTGAATTCCATGTCTCCTGTTTGGCAACTTCAGACGGTCTCCCCTCTGGATCACACAGCCAGCAGCATGGTTTAAGCAACTTGGGGAACCACCAGGTCTTGAGGGTGCCCAGAAATCCAAGTAAGCTTTTTTATTTAAAAGGAGTATAGAAAATGGGGTGGTTGACAGGTGGCTTTGTCCAGCCAATAGGAGGTGTTGGTACATAGCCACAACAGGTGTTGTGAACCTCTGGCAAAGATGGGAGCTGGGCTGTCTAAGTGTTAATTCCTACAGCCTCCCTTGCCAAACCACCAGCGTGTGTACTGGGTAACATGGTGATTGGTCCACCCCTAGGAAATGGAAACAGAGTGAACTGTAATTTTTAAAGAAACAGGCTAGGGAGAGGCCAGAACTGTGCCACAGCCCTTACATAACCAAAACACACCAACCCACCCACCCCAAACCCCAATGGTTATGAACTTTATCTCCACCATCCCACAAATTCATTTGGTGAAGTCTCTACTGAATCCAGCAGGGTTTGTTGAAATAACTTCATATAGAATGTATTGCCCAGTTTGAGTTTATTAGGAAGTAGGTCCTCTGTGGTACATTTGGGTAAGGTTTAGGGAGGCAATAATACTGAGTTTGGGGCCAGGCAAAATCTCAAGTCCTCTCTCCAAAAATCTGAACTGCCATTCTCCAGTTTCTGGCTATTATTACAACAACGTTTAATGAAGAAGTTGCTTTGGTTTTAAAAATCATTTTCTTAGTGTTCACTCACTCGGAATGCATCCTTGTTTTCTGCCTTGGCTAATTTTTCCTCACTGTAACCTGCAAAATGGGTGCCAAGAGCAATGGTAGGTTGTATAGCCTCCTCCTCTCCCTCTCTGGCTGCGCTTCCGCTTCCCCCTGCCTTATGGGTGGCATAGAACCCCACAAATCACTGCCCCCTTCTTCCAGCTCATCCTCCTGCCCCCTACCTCCTCCGCCTAGCCTTCGGACTCCTGGGGAGTCATGGAAAGGTTGGACGAAGGTATTTGCAAGGAGCATAATACATGGTCTGGGAGACATGGGGAAGTCTTGGGATTTGGCCTGACTCTTAACACAGCCAGACCCTCTCCTCCAAGCCTTTAAGAGAGTTAACTTGACTGATGTGTCAGCAATGGAGGTCTTCTGAAAGCCTTTTTCCTCCCACTCCTGGTCATTAATCTGTCTAATCCTCTTTTTTGCTGAAGAACTATTGTGCACCATCTCAGCTCATGTGGCGCAGCCAGCAAATGGCTTTTGCAGCAGTTCCTGCCTATGTGCAACATTACTCCCATTTCTTCCTGTGAAACCGTGAAAACAACACATATTGGATTTTTGAAATCATGTTTCGAGGGTGTGCCAGAATCCGGCTATTTTTTTGTGACCAGTGGCCAAAGCAAGGTATAGTCTATATAAAGGGACTTTACAGAATGCAATCATCTATCTGAAGGTGTCCTCTGTTTGAAGGACTGTTTTCTCCAAGTTTAGTTTAAAACCAAGAGAAAGGAGGAGAGCAAGAGGGGCCTTGAAGTTGCCCACCAGCGCTTAGCACCTAGACAGCAAACAACACAGGGAGAACGGCCAGCTGATTGCAGCATTGCAAATAATAATAATAATAATAATAATAATAATAATAATAATAATAATAATTTGTACCCCGCCCATCTGGCTGGGTTATCCCAGCCACTCTGGGTGGCCCCCAACCAAATATTAAAAACACAATACAGCATTAAACATTAAAAACTTCCCTAAACAGGGCTGCCTTCAGATGTCTTTTAAAAGTAAGATAGTTGCTTATTGCCTTGACACCTGATGGGAGGGCATTCCACAGGACAGGCGCCACTACTGAGAAGGCCCTCTGCCTGGTTCCCAGTAACCTCACTTCTTGCAGTGAGGGAACTGCCCGAAGGCCCTCGGTGCTAGACCTCAGCCTGAACGATGGGGATGGGGACGCTCCTTCAGGTATACAGGACTGAGGCTGTTTAGGGCTTTAAAGGTCAGTACCAGCACTTTGAATTGTGCTCGGAAACATACTGGGAGCCAATGCAGATTTCTCAGGACTGGTGTTATATGGTCTCGGCAGCCACTCACTGTCACCAGTCTAGCTGCCGCATTCTGGATTAATTGCAGTTTCCGAGTCACCTTCAAAGGTAGCCCCACGTCGTTGGTTTGTATTCCTTTTGAAATTTGATTTACAAATTTGTATCTGTATAAATAAATCAGCATATACAGATCTGATGAAAGCCTGTGTCCTCTATTTTTGGATGACACATCCCCCCCCCTGCCCATTTTGATGATGTGAAAGAAGCCATCCTCATGCACAGTCTGACCAGCAGACTGATACAAAGCCAGTTTGCATTCGAGCTCAACAAAGCTACCATAAATAGGTAGTGGTTTGGGGTGGGCTTGTGTGAAATCTAACCTGCCTAAACACAGCATGCTGTTAATGTTAACTGCAGTAAGTACATGGCACTCCCAATTTTAATTCGTGAATATACCGTTCAACAAATGACCACTTGGGAGCCATAATTCAGCCCACCCTGACCTAGGGATGGGTCACTTGCAACTAAGCACAGTTACCATTTTATTCTTTGGATGACCAGCTGAAAAGGAAGAAAAAGTTGTGCAAGAGAAGGAATTTTGACTCAAAGGTACAGAAGGCCTCCAGCTGGTAGGAAAGATATGACCCCTTTCCATTCATCAAATGATTGATCTGATGACTAGGGAGGGTTGATTTTCACCCCCTTTATCAGGTGGTGGGCTGGGTATAGAAATGTAACTCTGTATGGCCATCTCAATGTCATGACTTTTTGTCTCTGCTATCAAAATTGGTGGGGGCAGAAAAAATTTGCTTGTGGGGGATAAATCAAGTCCTCAGGTTGGGTTACCGTTAGCCACCTCTGCCCTGGGGACAAAAATTATGAGCTCCCTTTCCAACAAAATATATGTGGTGTTACCCACAAATTACTTGTTGACTAGAGCAATAGCATCTTGCTTGGAATTGGAGTATCACACAGTCTTGCTAGTGTGTATTAAATAGTGGGTGGACATAGCAGACGACACAGTGATTCTCCAAGCAGCTCTGTTTATTCTCAGGCTGGAACAGGACTTAACTGAAGGGCTCAGCAGCCTGCTTATATAGAACTCAGCTACAAGCAACAGTAACAACTTTCTGTAGTTACCCAATCCCTGAACGTCACTTTCAATCCCTCATTTGCATGTGCGGACCTGAGTGAAAACTGCAACAGAATGAACGATATACACACACCCCTAGTGGCCTAGGGTGAGAACTTCAATACATAACACCGTGCACTGAATTTAGGTATTTAGGGGATGGGATGAGCTGTGCTGGTGAAAAGATGTACCAGTTGGTGACATTAACATGCAAAAACTGTACAGTTTCATTTGTAAGGAAATGATAGATATTTGAAATAAATGTCACCAGACAGCGTGGAAGTGGCTCACTTGTTTGGCTTCTTCTCTTCCACGCTATCTGAAATACCCCGTTCACTTGCATGATATGGAGGGAACCAGAACACTACTCAACAAGTTGTCTTGGGCAAGTAACTTATCTGCCATTCTTACCCATCCAAAAAGGCTGCTGGGAAGTTAAAATGCTGCTCTGAGATCTCTGAAGGAGAGGAAGAGGATACAAAAACAAGTAGATAAAACATGTGTACATGCTGCACCCTGTCAAACGACAAATAGCTCAAAATGGGAACACTCATCCCTCGGTCATGGGTAGCCTTTCCCTGATTTGACCCGTAGCTTTTACACATTCAAATGTACTACATGCCCAGTAGAATTTTTTATTTCTTTTTATCTGAACAGCAAACGTCACATATTATGGCTTAAGATGCAGCTGCTTAAAGCACAGCAAGGTTGTTTCTTCTCTGCTGCATTTCAAGTTGCATTCTTACATTGCTGTACATGCCAGGGTGTGTGTCTTCAGCTGATGAGCACCGCTTGTTTGGCTTCCCTGTTCGCTCCTTCCCAACTCCTATTTATGTCCTGTGCACATGCACAATGGCCGTCTCACATGCACACACCTGTGGCTTACGTTCTTAGACCAGTAAGGGTTAAGGGCAAGCACAACAAACAGCAGCGTTTCTCCAGAAACTAAGGGATGCAGATGGATCGGGGCTAACATCATGTATGCTCAGCTTCAAACGGCCGCAGTGGGATTGTGCTGGAGCCAGAGTGAATGGTTTTGTGTACACAGCCTTCACCATGAATTTCTTCTGAAACGTCTGTAGCTCAGAAGGGGGCCATAGATCGCATGTTTTGCATACAAAACCCCGTCTTCTATTCCTGGCATCTTCAGCTAAAATAATAAAGGGCATTCAAGGGCTAGGAAAGGGATCTGCATCAGAGACCATGGATTGCTGGTGGTGCTCAGAGCAGACAATATTGGCTGCAAGGGTCAGCAAACTTTTTCAGTGGGGTGCCGGTCCACTGTCCCTCAGACCTTGTGGGGAGCCAGACTCTCTCTCTCTCTCTCTCTCTCTCTCTCTCTCTCTCTCTCTCTCTCTCTCTCTCTCTCTCTCTCTCTCTCTCTCTCTCCCCCTCTCTCTCCCTCTCTCTCCCTCTCTCTCTCTCTCTCTATATATATGGGGGGGGGGGAATGAACGAATTCCTATGCCCCACAAATAACCCAGAGATGCATTTTAAATAAAAGCACACATTCTACTCATGTAAAAACACCAAGCAGGCCCCACAAATAACCCAGAGATGCATTATAAATAAAAACACACATTCTACTCATGTAAAAACACCAAGCAGGCCCCACAAATAACCCAGAGATGCATTTTAAATGAAATGACACATGCTACTCATGTAAAAACACGCTGATTCCTGGACCACCTGCGGGCTGGATTTAGAAGGCGATTGGGCCGGATCCGGCCCCCGGGCCTAAGTTTGCTTACCCATGGGCTAGAGGGACTTGTGGCCTTGCTTAGTATTAGGCAGCTTCATCTGTCTCCTCATTGTCAAAAGTTGTTTATGGCTCTGTGGCAAGCACAGGTCCAAAGCCATCGTGGGTGTACAGGGGATGTGGCAATTTTCTTCAGATCTCAAGCATAAGAAGCCAGCAGTTCTGCACTAAGACAATACTGAGCTGAATATGGTCCTGTAACATTCCTTTTCTTCTGGTTCATTGTATCATAGCCTTGTAAATAAGCCAACCAAAATTACAAGCCCACCATGGAGGAACAGAACTTCTTCTCGGTGTTGGAATGCCCTCCCCAGGGAGGCTTCCAGGGCTCCTACATTATAATCTTTACAGAGCGAGGTGAAGATATTTTTATTCTCCCAGACCTTTGAGTTCCAGTTTGGATTTTAGATCTGGGCACAAATGTCTTTCTCTGTGCTTTCTCATAGGTTGGGTTTCTTTTTATAGTAACTTTACTCTGGTCAGGTGTCATGCTGGTTCTATGTTCCTATGGCATTTGTGCTGAGATTGTTTTATAGTTTGCATTGCATTTGTATACTTCACTGATTTTTTGAAAACCATCCAGAGGACTTGGGTTGGTTGTCGGCTTGGAAATGGCATCAGATCAACCAACAAGCAAACAATTAATGTTTCTTAGCCTGCTGTGGGCTGGGAGAAGAGGGAGGGAGAGTTCCTTCCCTCTTGCATTATTGTTGTTGTTCAGTTGTTCAGTCGTGTCCGACTCTTCATGACCCCATGGACCAGAGCACGCCAGGCACGCCTATCCTTCACTGCCTCCCGCAGTTTAGCCAAACTCATGTTAGTAGCAGTTACAGGTGGGTAGCCGTGTTGGTCTGCCATAGTCAAAACAAGTCATAGTCATGTTAGTAGCTTCGAGAACACTGTCCAACCATCTCATCCTCTGTCGTCCCCTTCTCCTTGTGCCCTCCATCTTTCCCAACATCAGGGTCTTTTCCAGGGAGTCTTCTCTTCTCATGAGGTGGCAAAAGTATTGGAGCCTCAGCTTCAGGATCTGTCCTTCCAGTGAGCACTCAGGGCTGATTTCTTTAAGGATGGATAAGTTTGATCTTCTTGCAGTCCATGGGACTCTCAAGAGTCTCCTCCAGCACCATAATTCAAAAGCATCAATTCTTTGGCGATCAGCCTTCTTGATGGTCCAGCTCTCACTTCATACATTACTACTGGGAAAACCATAGCTTTAACTATACGGACCTTTGTTGGCAAGGTGATGTCTTTGCTTTTTAAGATGCTGTCTAGGTTTGTCATTGCTTTCCTCCCAAGAAGCAGGCGTCTTCTAATTTCGTGACTGCTGTCACCATCTGCAGTGATCATGGAACCCAAGAAAGTGAAATCTCTCACTGCCTCCATTTCTTCCCCTTCTATTTGCCAGGTGGTGATGGGACCAGTGGCCATGATCATTATTAGCCTGCTGCATTTCTGTGCTGATCCCAGAGGAGGGACAGAGCACTCTGGTCCCCTTCTATAATCCCATTTGTTTGCCAGCATGGAATTCTTTATCATCTATTGCTCCATTAGCCTAGTGGACACCTCTTTCTCATGTACTTGAAAGCAGATGGTCCTTTGTAACAATTGTAAAGAATACAATCCTCTTCTTCTGGTATGCGCCAGTTATATAATTCCTGGGTAACTTGCACATTTGGGACCCCTCCACACACCCCTTTTATTCTGCATTCATGATAATCTGTGCTCATGGTGGTATTGGGGCAATTATACATTCTCAATACTGTTTGCACTTACTCAAGTTTTAGGGTAGACATACTGCGTTGTTTCCACTCATTGCATGCATGGCCTGCAACTTTCTGCTGAAATCCTGTTGTTGTTTTTTAATATCACAAGTGTTCTAGATTTTGGTCCCACTTTAGTTGCCCTGTAGTGCAAGAGTGCATCTCCAGGTAGCAATAATGTGGCACCTTTGAGGAAGTATCACAGAACAGACAAGCAAAAAGGAATGATGTGCGGATGCTATTATTGCATGGATGACATATTGCAGAATACGCCTGCAAAAAACAGGCAGCCTTCCTTGCTTACGCCCACGTCACAAGCTACAAGGATGGTGATGAGGATAGCTTACCTGGCAGGGTTGTTGTAAGTTTGAAGGAAAGAAAGAAAACAAACAAACAAACGAAATGCCGCTTTGTATCACTGAAATGCTATTTAAACGATTTATTATAAGTTTCACTTTACATCAAGCAACATAATACATGAGGAGTGTAATGGCACTTTTCATATTTAATAAATAAGAACATCAGTGCATTTTGAAGCTGTCTGCTGCTGTCAACTGAAATTTCCTGCCTGCCCCCATGAAAGCAGAATGAGAACCCCCTGGAGTCTTGCTGCAAAATGTAGGTCAGGCTCACCTCAGAGTACTCCAAGCCTTGTTCATAGCTAATGCAGCTTTTGCAAAATTAAAGAGAAATGACAGGCAAGAAGTTCTTGGTAAGTGGCACAGACGGAGACCACTACAATAGTGGGTATATCTGGTAACCATTAAATAGTGGGTATATCTGATAATGAAGTAGTAGCGAAAGTATGGGAAAATGAGTCAATAGATTTTTAAGCTTGTGTGCCAATGCAGCAACAACTTATGTGTGTGGGGCTCCCTAGTCTGAAGTGTGTTGTCCATTTCTTTCAATGCCAGAAGCAGATCTGGGTTTGCCTCCAATTGCCCCATGGACTTGCTCCTGGCAAAGAAACCATAGAATCATAGAGTTGGAAGAGACCACAAGGGCCATCCAGTCCAACCCCGTGCCAAGCAGGAAACACCATCAAAGCATTCCTGACAGATGGCTGTCAAGCCTCTGCTTAGACCTCCAAAGAAGGAGACTCCACCACACTCCTTGGCAGCAAATTCCACTGTCGAACAGCTCTTACTGTCAGGAAGTTCTTCCTAATGTTTAGGTGGGATCTTCTTTCTTGTAGTTTGAATCCATTGCTCCGTGTCCGCTTCTTTGGAGCAGCAGAAAGCAACCTTTCTCCCTCCTCTAGATGACATCCTTTTATATATTTGAACATGGCTAATGAGTGGGACAACTCGTGTCTCCACACAGAACACTTATTTCATCATCAATGCCTGCTGGTATCTGCACTATACCCTACCCTCCAACATTTCTCCAATGAAAATAGGGACACCCTATTCCATATTTCTGATGGAAATAGGGACATCTTAAGGAAAAGCGGGACATTCCAGGATCAAATCAGAAACTGGGACGACTTCTGTAAATCCAGGACTGTACCTGGAAAATAGGGACACTTGGAGGGTCAAAGCAGTGTCATATTACCACATTTTTTAAAAAGTATTTTTATTAAAGGTTTCTTGATTTACAAAAGTATGTGCAATGTCTCTCTCTCATATATTTTACATGCATCATTTTTACAGATCAGTTTCATTTGTTGAGACATTGGGAAGAAAAAGGGGGAGAGAGGTGGACAGGGGTGGGAGGATGGGTGGGGGTGGGGTCGGATGATGATGTTTCTATTTTACTTAATATATGTAGGGTTTGATGTCAGCATTGCTTGTGCAGGTTCTCTTTTGTTCGCCTGTGTTCCATTGGTGGTGAGAGAGGTTGGGGTTGGCGTAGGGTGTGGTTGTTCATTTGTGATTGGCTGTGGTGGTCTTTGTTTCGGGTCAGGTTAGCCATATTGATCTGTATGCTGCTGGTAGATTTTTGTCATTGTCTTGTTGGGCTGTGTGTGTGTGTGTGATAAAGGGGACCCATACCGGGGTGAAGGCGTCTTATTCTATTTGTCCCCGTGTCAGTTTCAGCTTATTGGTTAGTTTTTCTAGTAAGGCTGTTTCCCATACTATTTGGTACCATTGGTCCATGCTTACTCCTGACAGGTCTCTCCAGTGTCTGGTTTTGATGTTTCTGGTTGCTGAAAGTAGGTGGGTTATGAGTTCTTTGTGGTGTAAGTGGGCATTATTGTCTTGGAAGATGTTTAGTAAGGCCAATTCTGGGGTGATTTCTACCACTTTAAACCGTTGTGGTTTCCCAATAAGAATCTGTAACTTGTTAAGGGTTCTGAGAGTTGTTAGGAGGCCACTATTCCCCTCACAGTGCGACAGTTCCCAGAGTTCCCTTGGAAGAGAAACTGACTGTTAAACCATCAACTGTAGTTCTGCGAGGGAACTAGGAGTCTCCTAACAACTCTCAGCACCCTCAGCAAGCTACAATTCCCACAATCCTTTGGCTGTTTAAAGTGGTTTGATATTGCTTCTCAAGTTGTCACCATGAGATAAAAGCCATGTAGGAGCAGTTTGCCACCCATGGTGGTTGGAATAACACTTCAGTGACGCAGCCACATGGGTGGAGGCCAACTGTGTGGGCCTTTCTCATCAAATGGGCCTCCTCTTCTCTTGACAGGGTGCCAGTTTTGTTGTCAGGAGGACCCATGTGGTTGGTCCCCATATATCTATATCTGGGTCAGTCGAACCTTGCCCCAATCACTAATATAAACTCTAGGGCAGGGGCAGATCATCCTTTTCAGTCTGAGGGCTGCATTCTCTCATGAGAAACCTCCTGGAGGACATAGGCCAGTGGTGGGGAGATCCAGAGGCTAAGGCTGGAGAAGCGGTGTCTCGTTTCACCACTTGAGGAGAAATGGGAAGTGCTGCTTAGTCCTGCTACTGCCACTGCCTCTTGCTCTGCCGCTGTTGTGTACCCTGCCCCATCCACCCCTGGTGGCCCCATTTTGCTCAAAATGGCCGCGATCTTGCAAAAAAAGAAAAGGAAAAAAAAGACACTGATGTTGGTGGTGCTTCTCCAGCTCTTATGGAGGTGGTGGGGCAGGCAGGGGCATGCCGTCTGGGGGGCTTCTGCTGCCTGAAGCAGTGGCCTCATCTGCCTCATGGCTGGGCCTGCTCTGTTTCCAGCTATGTAGGTCAGAGGTTTCCCCCCACCCACCCACTCCTCATCCAACCAAGGAAGCAAGAGGCGACTTCCGGCGGCGACGCCATTGCGGGTGGTCGTGGGCTGCTTCGGCTGCGAAGCGCCCAGTCCATCCCGGGGGTTTGGAGTCCCGCTACTGCAAAGCGGGGCTCCGGTGGGGTGCGGGAAGAGCGTCCCGCACCCTGGGCTCCCCGGCTGTGCCCGTTGTGGCTCCGAACCCTTCCCTCGCTCCCCCTGTAAAGGGGGAGTGGGGGTGAAGGGACGACGGAGCCGGGCTATAGGGGACATGCCCCAACCGGGATGTAAATGCGGCGGCAAAGCCTGTGATGAGCGTCTAAGTTCTACCTGTCTTTTGTGAATTGAAAGAACCCGGTGGTTGTGAGTATTATTGACTTTGATTGACTTTTATATCTTTGGAACGATCCGGGGGGAAGAGGAAAAGGAGCCTGCTTCCCTCCCTTCGGGAGAGAAAGAAAATAACCAGTTTGAGTGACTGCTGCTACAACAATGGATACAAAGTGTTTGGAATTTGAAAACTGAGACTGCTGAGATTTCCCTTTGGGGATTAAGTGGGCAGAAAATATCTCCTTTTAAAGTTTTGATCTTTACACTCTGGCTTCAGAAAAAATGGCGATGGGAAATTTGGACTGACGTGGGAAACGTGGGAAATAATTGAAACAAAGGAAGGAAGAGACAGGAACTGAAATTTGACACCCACCCTATCCTCCAAAATGCTGGACTTTGTGCTCGAACTTGTTTTGAACTCTGGTCTAAAGGAGGAAGAAATGTTTGCTGTCTTGAGGCTGGAACTGCTTAATCGGAAACTGCAAGTTTTGAGTGGGATTATAAATAAAAAGAACTTACTTCCCACAGAGGAGGCTTTTCAAAAGTTTTACACAATGGAAGAAAACCTTGGCAGAGAGTTAGGAGGGGTACTTGAAGGATGGTCTGAAATGGCTGGGCGACTCCGGGAAAAGGAACCGTTTTCTGGGGGTGGCAGCCCCGGAACGGGAAAATTTACAATATCCAGACCCCGAGGTGGGAGCTCGGGGGCATGGGACATGGAATTAAGATATTTACATGAAGAAGAAGTATGGTACAAAGAAACGGAGGAGCCTAGAAATGGTGTGATGTGTACCCTGAAACTTGATGCAAGGTCTGTTGTGAATACTGCCTGGATCTGTGGACATTTGGTAAAAGAAGACATCTCAAGGATTGGTTCCGGCGAAAGACAGAGAAAGACAATGGACAGAGGGGGGGTGGGATGAAGTACTAAATGTAAAATGCAAATGGTCTGTTATGGTATCTGAAATCGGAGAGTGAAGCTTGTTAATTATAAGTTTATTTTGAATAAGTAAGGGGATATTGGATTTTAAGTTAAAGCAGCATGATAATGGACAGAAGAAATAAGTTTAGTTTTTATAAGAATATTTTGTCAAGATTTACGATATAATAGGATGATGAAGATAATTGTGTTATCTTTAATCTGAGTTAAAAAAAATTTATAGAGAAAAGGTGTTAAGAAAGTAAATATGGATTTAAAACCGAAGGTGAAGAGGCAGGGGAAGTCAAACGTCAAGATTCGGAAATAGAAATTTTTTTTTGCTAGGTATATAAACAAGAAGAAGAATCCTGGCATTATGTGTATTTGTAATTGTTTTGTATTTGTAGGTGTGGGTCTGGGTTTGTGTTGTATTATGAAAATGCTAATAAATTCTTCTAAAAAAAAAAGCAAGAGGCATCATCACAGTTCATACACACATTACAGTGACGCAAGAACAATCAAGGAGGGCAAGGGAAGTCACCTGGGGAGAAGAGGCATGGCCTAGGTTTAGGGGTGTGGCCTGGGTTTAGGGGTGTGGCCTGGTAACAGCCACATGGGCTGCCTAGATAGGTTCACCACCCCTGCTTTAAAGAAACAATTGGAAGGTGAAAAATGAATGTGCATTGATTTGGTTGGGTATGTTTATCATGGGGAGCTTGCCTTCAGAGTCATTTACCTTTCCAAAAGCACAGCACCAGCCAATGAGGTCTATTTGTTACCTAGGACATTTCTAGCGCCTAGTATTCCGATTTTATGGCTGCCTCTTTGCAGCAATGCAGCACAAGTTTTCGTTGCATCATCCGATTGCTTCTAAGCAACGACGTGAAGTGGATGTATGAACAGTTCAGAAATGATATGATTGCTCACTGAAGTTATATTAACAGTACTTTGATTCTGCATTGACTGCTAAGAACAAATTTCAAGGATTTCAGTGTATTGACCTTCCTGGGTCAATAGGAGTGTGGGATAGCTTCTATTGGGTGAGAAAACGTGCCAGTCTCTCCCCCACCCCAGAGCCTTGTCTTTCTGTATTACTTGATTTGCCCTCACAGAACATTTCCCTTCTGGCTCCCAGCCATTTCGAACGGAGATGTCACCTATCTCCCGTCTCATGGTACAACACTTGCTCATGGATCTTAATTACAAGTGCTCTGTTCTCACCGCAGGGTTAATGATGGTTTTTGAGGGGTGTTGGGTGAGTTAAGTCATTTCCATTTCAAAAAGTGAGAAGTTACTGACCGAGGGCAGCTGCATAGAAACACCCTGCTTACAATTCTCTTGAGCCAAGAAATTTCACGGAATGTATATTGCAGTATCTAGTAGTTTGACAGTCAACCACTTTGACATGAAAAGGAAAATAAGCCACCTCGACTAGTTTGTTCTGGGTATAAGGTTTCCTGTGCATGCACACTTCTTCAGGTATACTGAAACAAAAGTCACCAGACCCTTATATTATGTTTCAGTATATCTGAGGAAGTGTGCATGCACACGAAAGCTTATACCCAGAACAAACTTGGTTTGCAATTCTGGGCTGCATCAATAGGAGTATAGCGTCTAGATCAAGGGAAGTAATAGTACCACTATATTCTGCTCTGGTCAGACCTCACCTGGAATACTGTGTCCAGTTCTGGGCAGCACAGTTCAAGAAGGATACTGACAAGCTGGAACGTGTCCAGAAGAGGGCAACCAAAATGGTCAAAGGCCTGGAAACAATGCCTTATGAGTAACGGCTTAGGGAGCTGGGTATGTTTAGCCTGGAGAAGAGAAGGTTAACATGATAGCCATGTTCAAATATATAAAAGGATGTCATATAGAGGAGGGTGAAAGATTGTTTTCTGCTGCTCCAGAGAAGCGGACACGGAGCAATGGATTCAAACTACAAGAAAGAAGATTCCACCTAAACATTAGGAAGAACTTCCTGACAGTGAGAGCTGTTCGGCAGTGGAATTTGCTACCAAGGAGTGTGGTGGAGTCTCCTTCTTTGGAGGTCTTTAAGCAAAGGCTTGAGAGCCATCTGTCAGGAATGCTTTGATGGTGTTTCCTGCTTGGCAGGGGGTTGGACTGGATGGCCCTTGTGGTCTCTTCCAACTCTATGATTCTATGATTCTATGGTCTCTAAGGTGCTACTGGACAATTTTTTAATTTATTCAAATGCTAAGTGTTATTAGTGTTGCTATTATTAATAATTCAATATAGTAATAATGAACCCCTGATCTGAGTGTGGATCCTTAGGTAGCAAGAATCAACTCCACTGACAAATGTACCCAAGAAATGTTGTATTATTTCTCCATCCATTCACAGATTTTTAAATGCCTATTTCTTTCTCTCCCTTTATTTTCTCCCCTTTGTTTTCTCTTTGTTGTTGTTGATAACTATAATTATATAATATCTTGATCAGAAATGTTTCTTATTTGCTGTGTCGTTTTCCAGACTGAGATTACATAAATGCCACATACTGTCAAATTGTCAAGACTGAATAGAAATCATTTTTTTTAAAGGAAAAACAGCAACACCCAAACACTTGGAGGAGGTTTCGAGAGGTCTGCGGGAAACCCCAACATTTGCAGAAGTACAAAATTCACAACGGGGAGAGGGAACCCTCCCCTGAAAACAGCACTGGGTGGAGCATGCCCAGTGAGCATGGAATAATGGGACTATACTGAAGGAGAGGCCATAAGAACTGATAGAAGTGGTGAATGGAAGGGAAGAGGACATGGTTTATTGGCTGGTGCCCTGAGCAGGAGTATTGCATGCTGCAACGTTTTGCTGCAAGCCCCACGTATTAGTAGTCGTAATATCTAGATGCTTTTCTATAGACCCTCAGCAGGAACAGGAGAGGAGGAGCAGCCAGAAAGAACAGCAGGGCAGGCAAAACTTTTGCCATCACTTCCTGCTTTGATTTCCTGCTCTTCCCACTGATTTACAGCACCTTACTTTGACTTCTGGGTGGAGTGGGGAGTAAAAAACAAAAAGGCAAAGAAAGAAACAGAAAGTTGGGTTGACATGCTGACTCTAATCTGGGCTAAGGATTACTGGGCTAGGGAGGGGAGTGTCAGGGTTCAAGTTTTTATTTTCCTTTGCTGGTTAGTGGGCAGGAATTGAAGTAGTAGCAGTTTTATCTGTTTAGCTATAAGCCATCGCTTGGGGTGGGGTGGGGGAGAAGAGTTGAGCCACAAATTTGGCTCTTAATATCCCTGCAACCAATACAAACAGAGAAACACGCCAAGTAACATGATTTTCCTTGTCCAACAATGAAAAACGCACAAAATCACTTGATGTCACTAGTGGGGGGATATAGTTTAATATTTCTATATTGTATGGAATGCTAATGTTTATGTGTCGTCCCCCCCCCCCTTTTCTATTCCATTTCTAATGTATATATGTAAATAATGTTATACGATGCAAGTTGCTTGGTAGAATGAGAGACTGAGATTGGCAAGACCCATCGAACTCAGGCTTACTGGTACTAATTAGACAGGTATAGGCAGCGCTTTTTTCTTTAAAAAAATGTTTAGGGGTAATCTCATTTTCCTACTCATATTGAAATACTGCCTCTCAACGAGGCCAAGGTTAGATCCACAAAATGTTTAGGGGTATGCGTACCCCCAGAAAAAAAAGCACTGGGTATAATTTATTTTATTTATTTCATTTTCTTAATCCCACGCATGCTGTTGCCAAAGGCGAGTCAGATAGCAAGCCACCTAACTAAACTGCATGCAGCAGATCAATATCCTCACCTAACAGCTTCAAGTAGCTTTAATTATGCTGAGTGCTTGATGAACAAGTATCACTTCTTCCTCCAAACTGGTCTTGTGAAGAGTGGGAAATAAGAGTTCACAGTTGTGTGTATTGCAGCAACAGTAAACGATATACTGAGTAGAAACGTCTTGCAAACAAGGCTTAAGAAACTAACTCTTCTTATGCATCTGCAGAGAACAGACTCTCCTATAGAAGTAATAATAATAATAATAATAATAATTATTATTATTATTATTATTTATACCCCGCCCATCTGGCTGGATTTCCCCAGCCACTCTGGGCGGCTTCCAACAAAAAATCAAATACATTAAAATATCACACATTAAAAGCTTCCCTAAACTGGGCAGTTTATATATCTCCAATTGCAGTACTTACTAGGTGCAGAATCCACTTTCTCCTCACACCACAGATGGATGGGTCCTTAGCTAGTTAAATATAGTGCTGTATAATCAATACCATTCAATTACAGGTACGCACATTTGGTATATATTAAGGGTTGAAGGCAAGTGTTGGACAAGTGGAATGACGTCTGTTTGCGGGAACTTAAGAGCTCTTCCTTCTCTTCCCTCTCTCTGTGTCAGTGGCATAGGAAGGGTGGGGCGTAGGGGGTGGTTCGCCCCGGGTTCCAGGGGAGGGGGGGTTGACACTCTCTGGCCCCTCCTGCCACTCCCCCACCGTCCGGCACCCCGTCCATGCTTCTTTACGGACGGACGGGGCAGCCCCACGAGGTGCCGCTCGCTCGCCGGCTCGTGGGGCTGCCCCGTCCATAAAGCAGCACGGCCGGGCAGCCCCACAAGCCGCCGCTCGCTTGCCAGCTCGCTTGCCCGCTTGCTGTGGGAGCAGCAGCACCTCCCCGGATGCACTACGCCCAGGGGGGGTGCCTCCACTCCTCCATCCCGGGCAGCGAAGAGGATTCCTCCGCCACTGCTCTCTGCATACCTCTAGCACCTAAGGGAATCTGCTGTGGCGTTCTCTCAAGTCCCTAAAGCAGATTTAGAGATGGTGGAGTATATGGGAAAGGGGGAGAGTTTCCACTGTGTATCATATATGTTTCTTTTGGTCAATGGTCAGTGGAAAAGGTTCCACCAATCCCCCATCCATACTTACGGGACCGCCTCTCCTGGTATGCCCCACAGAGGACCTTAAGGTCCACAAATAACAATAGTTTAAGGGTCCCGGGCCCAAAAGAAGCCAGATTATTCTCCACAAGGTCCAGGGCTTTTTCGGTGTTGGCTCCGACCTGGTGGAATACTCTGTCCCACGAGACTAGGGCCCTGCGGGACCTGACCTACTTCCACAGGGCCTGTAAAACAGAGTTATTCCGCCTGGCCTTTAATCTAGCCTGATCCCCTATTCCTTTTTCCCTTCCCTTTTTTCTGAAGAAACCCTTCTGGGTCCCTACATTAAAATTCCTCCCTGGTCTCCCTACTGGCCTAGCATGACTAACCTGGCCAGTTAGCCCTGGGGATCCCACTGATGTCTGTTTTTATGCTGTTTTTTTAAAGTTGTTTTAATCATTGTCTTATATTTGTTGTTAGCCGCCCTGAGCCCGGTCTTTGGATTGGGAAGGGAGGGGTAGAAATAAATTATTATTATTATTATTATTATTATTATTATTGTTATTGTTATTGTTATTGTTATTATCCCTTCTGCCACCTCATGTACCACCTCAACTGCTGTTCTAGAGGATTCTAACCCCAAGCATCTAGGGCAGGGGACTGGAGGAAAACAGGGAAACAGTGAAAATAGTCTCCCACCTTCCACCTTTGGAGCCAACCAAAAGTTTGGGTTCCTTTTTTTCCAAAAAGTATGATTTTAGGATTTCGCTACATTATAAATTCCCTGTTCTGCAACAATAAAAATACCTTTCGGCGTGCAAGTTGCTTTGTTAGAACTTTCCATCACCTCCAGCATTTTCAGAGAATTCCAGTTATAATTAGTATTTTTGTCGACTCCAGTAGTGATTGAACTATATAACGATGACGAGAATAACGTCGCCATGAAACAATTAACAAATTCCAATGTCAGTAAAGGAGGAAACACACTCAATAATGAAACAGCAACTGATAACTTCATCACCAGTCACAAGCAAGTTTGGGCTGGTTTGTTGTTTTAATGGCAAAACTTTATTGATTACTGCAGACGACCTGGGATATTGCCAATTATGAGTTATGGATTTACATTGTTCCCCCTCCTCACAATAAACATTATTGAATAAAGCTATATATTGCATTATTAATAAATCAATGTAATAAATTAAATATTACATTTTTACAGCACTGTAAATAAATTATGTGGATATATATCTTCACTTCCTTTATCGTTCTAAAAATAAAATAAAAATTAACCCATTGTTCTAGGAATCTGTTGTCTTCTTTTCCCCTCTAATGAAGTATGCAAGTTTTGTTATATTATTATATTCCAAAACTTTCCCAGCCATTCTAGAATTGATGGCACTGAACTCTTCTTCCACACTTTAGTAATAATTATTTTTTACTGCTGCCACCAAATTGGAGACCATTGCCCGATCTGTCTCTGAAACCAAGCCTTGAAAATAACTCTGTAATGGTATTTTAGGTGCATTTGGTAATAAATTCCCGGTCATTTCTACAATAAAATTATGGATAGTTGAATAATGACAAACCCTACTAACACATGCAATCACTAGCACACAGTGGGTTAGTAGAGTTGAACAATGTTCCTTCTGCAGCTCTGGAGTCAATTAACAGTCAGTGAGTGAGAGTGAAGGTTGGCTGGGATTATCAGAGGTGCAGGTGGTCTTATGTTCCTGTTAATGTCCTGCATTGGGGCATGCAGGGCACCAAAGGAAACGTGGACCGGGACACACACCAAATGCCAATCCCTCTACATGCGGATATCTGACTTGTGAATGGGCCATGTCATTAGTAACACATCACACTTCTCTGTATACATTTGAATTAAAATACTTAAAAAAACAATAATCCAGCCACCTGAATCAGTCCCAGTGTTCCTTCACAATAGGAAGGAACTGAGTCAGCTCATCATTTGTCATGAGAAGAGGAACCAACCCCCCACGGCAGGTTGCCAGGAACAGACAAGACAAGGAAAAGCCCTTACCATCTGTGTTTATTCAATATTCACAGAGAGAGGCTTGGGAATGTGGCCTCTCGGAATAATGGTGTTGCTCCAAGTGAGTCTCCACCCCCTCCCTCTCTCCCATTATGCGTCATCGCAACATGTGCCCTCTGCCTCTGAGCTCTCTGCTCTCCTACTTTCAGTGCCTGCCGGGTTCTGGGAGGAGGAGTCTGGAATGCTTTCTAAAGACAATGAGTCCTTCAGCTGTCTCTCCTCCTCCTCCTCCTCCTCCTCCTCCTCCTCCTCCTCCTCCTCCTCCTCTCCCATTATTTCCCAGCTTTCCCCTCATCTGCCTCTGAGTTGTGACCTTCCTCAACCCCTGTTGTAATTCTGTCTCCTTCTTCTCTGGAAGGGTCAGGCTGGGGAGGTGGTCTCCGCCATTCCTCCTCTGCCCAGTCCCTGACACGACACATGGACTGGTTGGACACAGAGGAATGGTGGGAAGAACCAACTAAGGGAAGAAGGCTCAGATCCTGGGGAGTGGTGGTGGGACCAGAATGAGTGGTCAGAGGGAGAACACTGGAAGAGGGAAGCTGTTGGAAGCTAAAGATGTAACAGGGCTTAGTGAGATGGGAGAGTCCGTGGCAGAGAGAACAGAATCAGAGCCAGAAGCTGAAGCAGGCAGGTGGAGAGGAGAGAAGTTAAGAGGCAGGGAGGTGTCAGGCTGGTGAAGAGTCACAGGTGTCTCCCTCTCCAGTGGGACAGCTCCCTCCCCCCGTCTTCCAGAACCAGAAGAGGCATGAAAGGGAGAGCTCGGATTCACACAGGCTCAGTCTCCAATTGATTGGGGAAGATCCCTGGGGGAGGGGACTTAGCTGGCTGTGGGGAGGCAGGGGCTTTCAGTCTCAGCACCTGGATCCATGGGGCAAGACCTACTGCTGTGCTCATTAGGCCTGACACTCCACCAAACCTGTGCAGATCATGTTCTTGCTGACAGAGTGTCAACTCCTACTTGCACGCTGTGTTTTACTGCAGGCTTGTTCCTGTCACCATTCCATCTAGCTCAGTATTGTACACAGGGTCTGGAGGTGGCTTTCAGGTGAGAGTCTTTGCCAGTCAGATCTGGAGATGTTGAGGTCTGAACCTGAGGACCGTTTGCAAGCAGAGCATGTGCCGACCACTGAACCTCAGCTCTTCCCAAACACCAGCAATTGTGTGATTGACCTACTTTGCATTGTTTCAGGTGACTGGTGAAGACCTGACTTTGAAAAGGCCTTTGGTTGAATGATATTTTGCTGGCTTGGAATGGTTTAGTGTTTAGACAGCTGTTCTGTACTTCCATTTCCCCCCTCCTGTGTGGGCATGAAAATTGATTTTCGTTGTTCATGTTTATATTTTGATTTTGCGATTGGGTCTAATTTGGGGTGGCTGTCTGTTTTTATACTTCGGATCTGTTGGCTGTCTTGCATTCCTTTGGGAATATAGGCAGGGCAGAATTTTGTAAAAAATAAAATAAAATAAAATAAAATAAACGTGATCCTTGTAACTGGGTCTACTGTTTTACTTGGATTCATTGGCTTAAGGTAAAATAAATTAATATGCCAGCAGGCAGATCTCTCCTTCAGTCTACAAATGTTGACAGTGACATATGTACAAAGATCCATTGGAGTTTACGATAAGACATTTTCTGCCGCTTGGCTTTACTGAGGCATGGGAAAGCACACAGGGAAGGTAAATGCCAGAAACAAAATCTATGTTTACATTTCTGATAGGAAGCAGATTCTCTCTTGTGAGAGAGCTTGAATATGGCATGTGGTTTTCATCTGAATGCTATTACCGATGGCACCCACAGAAGCAGCAAACTGCATTGTTCTGGAAATCAAAGGGAAGGGAACCTCACTGAGTATACTGGAAGATGAGCATAGACTTTATAATTATAAATTTCAGAGTTGAAAGGAACTCCGAGGGTCATCTAGTCCAACCCCCTGCAATGCTGGGATCTTAACTAAGGTGTCTGTTATAGATGACCATCCAAACTCTGCTTCAAAACATCCAAAGAAGGAGAGTCCACAACTTCCAGAGGGAGTCCATACTGTTGAATGCTTCTTAACACCTGAAAGTTCTTACTGATGTTTAGTTGAAACCTCTTTTATTGTAACTTAAAGCCATTGGTTCGGGTCTTACATGCTGGAGCAGAAGAAAACAAACTTGTTCCATGTTCCATGTGACAGCCCTTGAGCTATCTGAATATATCTCCTCTTTCCCATGTTAAACATACTGTTATGTACTGAGCTGAATCCTAGAACAGTAGGATCCAGAATGCAGCAGTCTGATTGGTCCACAGGAGCCACCCAATCCAGCTCCAGGTGGAAGCTAATCAGCGACCTGATTGGCCTGCAGGAGCAGCCAATCAGGCTCCTGGATGAAGTGAATCAGCAACCTGATTGGCCTGCAGGAGCAGCCAATCAGGCTTCTGGAGGAAGTGAATACGCAACCTGATTGGCCTACAGGAGCAGCCCAGAATTAACCAATCATGCGGGGCCCATTGTGTAAATAATTTATATATAGCAGACATTTTGGGGAAAGTTTCATTCATTGCTACTACGAGCTGAATAAAGAGCATGAAATTCACACTCGACTGAGTATATATCACGTACCCAACTCTCTCAAACCGTTCCTTGTAAGCCTTGATTTCCAGACCCCTTGGATCATCTTGGTTACTGTCCTCTGCACCGGTTTCCTTTCACCCAGAATTTGACACAATACTCCAGGTGTGGTCTGACCAAGGCAGAAGAGAGTGGTACTATTACTTCTCTTGAGCAGGAACTATACCATATTTTTCTGTGTATAACATGTCCCCATTTTTGGGGACTCCAAATTAAGAAAATGGGGGGAGATTGCGAAGAGTTGTTAAGCTTTTTTTGGGGGGGGGGGATTGCCGAAAATCGCTCACCCACCAGACAACCGCAGACAATATCACATGTTGCCAAAGCCACCAATCGTTTGACAGGTCGCCACCAGTACCCGCCAATTGCCCGCTGCACCAGCAGCCAATTGATAACAGTCCTTGCCACAGTCACAAATCACCCGCCCGAGTGCCAATGACTATCTCCTGCTTGCGGCAGCAACCAATCGCCCGTCCCCACAGTGCACTATCCATGTATAAGACGATCCCCGACTTTCAACACAATTTTTTTTTACAAGAATCCTGCCTTATAGATGGAAAAATACGGTACTTCCATTTCATTAGCTTTTTTTGCTGCAGCATCATACTGTGGACTCATGTTAAGCTTGTGGTCTGCTAAAACCCCTAGATTCTTTTCACATGTACTACTGGCAAGCCATTTTAAATTTGTGCAGCAGCTGGTTCTTCCTGCGTAAGTGCAGAACCTTACATTTGTTGCCCCTGGGTGTATACTGAATGGGTAGATAACAAAGTAGAAGGGGGCTTGTGCCTCTTTAATAGTTGGTCCCTCTTCTGCACAACTACTAAAGGTGCACGAGCCCATCCAGTTTTGCATCTGCCCCCCCCCCCAAGTTGCACATGCAGATATTTCAACTCAGCATGTCTTTGGCAGTACTTTTATACCTATAAGAAATTGCCATTTCCAATCTGTTGGAAAAGAGAGGCAGGTGCTGTTTTTGGGGTTTTTTCATTGCCGGTAGGGATGGAAGGATCTGTCAGTTTCAGATCTCCAGGCTTCTAATTTTCCCAGTCTCAAGTTCAGTTCTCCACATTTCTGCAGCCATGTGCAATTATATTTTTTTTCATAAAATACTTTGGATAAATGCACATTTTTGCAAACAGTTCCTCCTAATACTTGGCAATTATGTGTGTTATTTTGACTCATGTATATTCATATTTCTGTGCACTTTCCCAATATATATAATATATATGCATCTTTCTGTTTCCTCCTTCCAAAAGCATGCCAAGCCAGCTTCGCTATCAGGCCTGATGATGGTGATGCAGTATAAAGAAAAGGACAGCCTTAGGTGGGGGGGGGCATATGAGGTGAGGGGGTCAAAGTGCTAGAGAAGGAACAGAGTTCTCCCAGAACCTCCTTTGCCTGGAAAAGGTTGCACTTTTCAAGTGCTTTTACAGCTCCATGTCCAAGTAACATCTTTGGCTGACATTGGAGAAACAGCAGAAATAATAATAATAATAATAATAATAATAATAATAATAAGTTATACCCTGCCCATCTGGCTGAGTTTCCCCAGCCACTCTGGGTAGTTCCCAATCGAGTATTAAAACAATACAGCATTAAATATTAAAAACTTCCCTGATCAAGCATACACAAAAAGCAGTGTTTCCAAAGAAAGAAACAATAACTTCCTAGACAGGCCATGTGGTATGGAGTGATGTCACCTATGATTATTTCCCTAAGGTCAGGAGGTTTCCTTATTCCTTGTTCAAGGCACACTCTCTCGGTGAGGCTGAGTCACATCACATGGAAGGAATCTCAAACGCTGGCAAGATATGAATTAGCTGCAAAGGAAAATGCTCCCGAAATAACAAGGAGTAATTTGACTGTGTCGTGGGTGCTGGAAGAAGCCATAGATGGCCTCCTCTTAACCACTCAGTGGGGCAATGCGGATTGGTCTACAGGGGTACCCAATACGTCACCCTTCAGATGTTATTGGACTACAACTCCCATCAGCCCCGGCCAACAGTGTTGCATAAGGCGTTCGAAAACCGACTTTGAGCTCCCCTCTCTGGGTGCTTCCAGTTAATGGGCAAGCAGCACCCACTGATTTTCATTGTTGAAATGCCATCCCACTTCTGATCTGGAACTGCAGCCCATGCCAGTTTCTTGTTCGCCGACAGCCTCCTGCTACACCCCTCGCTACATGCTCCTGACGGTGCTCTGATATTCTGTTTTATTTGGGGCAAGATGGCTGCCGAGAGGGCATAGCAAAACAACATGGCTGCCATTGCACGCATGGAATAACACAAAATTAGAGAAAGAGCAAAATCCTCACAGCTCCCTCTGGGATTGCCCCCCCCCCACCTCACACAAAGGCTGTCGCTGTCTAGTAACAATGAGGAGTGATACCAGGAATAATAAACAAGGTCACCCCACACTTTCTCACATGTACACACATACTCATCGCAAACATAGAGACTGCAGACACACATGCTTCCTTCTCTCTCACACATACCACACAGACTCATACATCTCTCCTTTCCCCTCTTCCCAAGTATATCCTCTTTTTCACAGACCACATATACCTCGCACCGTGGCAATCTCCCTGCTGTCTCTCCCCTCACCCTCTAGGTAAACAGCAGCGACTCATTTGTTGAGAGGTCAGGTGAGCAGCACAGACAGTCCACTAGTGATACTAAACAATATCTTGGTTGTGATTGGTTGGAATGTGAAATAGATCATTTCTGATGACTCTGGATCTCCCTGCCTAGCAAACTTCACCTTCCTTCCCTCCACCGGCCCATTAAGGCTTCCTACTTTAGGCAGGTGTTTGGCCTGCTGAATTGTTGAACATTTTTAATGTCCTTGAAATATTGCTGTTGCCTCTCATATCCTCTTACAGCTTTAGTTTGTAGCTTTCCTGTACTTTATTGTTTTAATGGTTGTTCCAAGGGAACTCAGACATTTTAAAAGAGAGGTGGGGTATAAATATGGGCACAGCCAGGATTTATGGGGGGCAGGCTTCATGTTAAGGGGGCAGAACCTCAGTTAGTTATTTTTATGATTTACTTGATTTAGGGGGGACAGCTGTCGCCTCTGCTCCCCTTGGCTATGCCCATGGGCATAAAGTCCCTCCCCCAAAATAAATAAGCAAACATTTGACCTTCTCAAAGACATCCAAATACTTAGAGGTATACAGTCTGCCAATATTTCCCTTATGACAGCTGTTACAAAACAGTAAACTAGATCTATACTTTGGAACCATACTGTTGAAACAGTCCATATTGCCATAACCACCCATATTGTCATAGCACCCGCAGCTCAAGATGGTTTGCTGCCCTGACGTGGGACTGCAAAGTCAAAACACATTTAGTGACCATGGCAGAAAATCCCACAAGTGCATTTCCTCATCCCTGCCAGTAAAAAAACCCCACACAATACTAAGTTAAGTAACAATCCGTTGCCCTTTCATGACACCTAAAACCTGCTGCCTGAGGGAGCCGCCTCCCTCTGCCTAATGACAGGGCTAGCATTAGGTTTTAGCAGTTTTCAATAAATATTTGAGGAGCCCTCTCACTCTAGTCTAGCCTTCCAAAACCTGGTGCCACGCAGATTCTTTGGACTACAACTCCGACCAGTTCCAGCCAGGCTGGTTGTGCTGATGCAAGTTTTAGTCTGGAGCATC
Organism: Lacerta agilis; assembly: GCF_009819535.1. NCBI lineage: Eukaryota > Metazoa > Chordata > Lepidosauria > Squamata > Lacertidae > Lacerta > Lacerta agilis. Next base: position 102,759,955 of record NC_046314.1, on the reverse strand, counting down.
TTGAGGACACTGGGTTGGGGATCTAGATAGTATGTCTTCTCAAGGTATTCAGTGTTTCATCATGACCTTTACTCGCACTCACACTGGTATTGCTCATGTCTTCCTTTATTTTGACTTTAAGCTTACTGAGAGGTCAAGTAAGTTGAAAAAAGTTTTATCCACAGTTTGACGCTGTGTATGAAGCTTGTGCTGTTCATAAATCTCATTCATCCCTGGCATCGTGGAGCCATTGAGTTATCAAGTTCATTCCGACTGAGGGCGGCAGTTAAATAATGAGACAGTTTCATTGCCTGCATTGTTCAGAATTATTGCCGCCTTTTGGACCTCTTCCTGCTGGCTTTCCTAAGCAAACCCAACTCCTGCATGATATACTTATAGTCGTTAGGAGCATTCAGAGTTAGGTTTACATTTCTAGGTGCATTTGGCTGCTCCATCGTTCAGAAATTGTCACCTTCGCTTAACCGGCCTTGCTGCGCGTAATGGTAAGCCTGAATTGAACAAACGGTATTCAAATTGAGTGTAAACATGAGTCTCGAAGGGATATGTGAAATAGGTAGTTTAAATATATGCCTACGGTTTAGGGATGCTTAAAAGAAATGGTTCAAGCAAGGGGAAACACACACACACACACACAAGATGTATTGCAGAAAAAATACCTGTCAGAGCTTCACAAGTATTTCTTAGGTTTACTGCAAATGTGTTCAGGATTAAATATTCATGCAACTAAATGACACAGTTCTGTTGCAGATAATTCAGAGGGAATTTGAAAAAGAGTATTAGGCAAAGGTCACACAGGAAGCCTGCTTTAAACCTCAAACAGAAATCTAGATCTGAGAGCCGATTCAGAGGCACTGTAGATGACTGTGGTATAGTCCTGTTCAGGACTGTAATGGTTTGGAGTGTCGAACTAGAACCTGGCACAACAGGCTTCGAATCCCCACTCAGCTATGAAGCTCATTGGGTGACCTTGAGCTCCTAACTCTTCAGAGCTGATTTTGAGGACATGTGGGGCTGGAGAGGAAGAGGAAGTTCATAAGCTTTGAAAAACACACACACCCTTTATAATATATTTAAATGATTAGTTGAATAATAATAAAAAATCTTCCAGCCATTCAGAAACTGTAATAGTTTGGAGCATTAGAAACTCATCCCCCAGAATTTAAAAATGGAAACAGAAACTTGAGGAACAAAACATTTCTGCAGCAAAGGGAAAGAAATTTAGAAAGGAGTTGTTACCACAAGCTATGAATGCCCCCACCCTCTACAGCAGATATTCCCAAAAGGAATCGGTTTTCCTAATTTCCCCACATGGTTTTGTATGCCCATGTCAAAATCATGAGGAACCCGAGCTGCTTCTTGCATGCTGATTTAACCCTTTCAAAAGTTGGAAGCTTATACCCATGCAAACACAACTTTTGTCAAAGATAACTTATTTCCAAAGATTTAAAAGACAAACTACTTGCTGTAACTTTGATTTTTAAAGGGAAGGTTTTTCTGTGGAATAATGATTATATAACTTGACTGATGCCCCTTTCCTTTCAGTCTAGCAACATATGGCTTGGCTTTAGGGAGAACCATTCCCCGAGATGCCCACACTCCCGAAATCTTCCCTTCAGTCAGAGACGGGGAACTTGTGGCCCTCCAGATGTTGACAGAGTACAACTCCCATCATCCTCGACCCCCATCCATGCTGGCTGGGGCTGAGTCCAACAACATCTGGAGGGCAGCAAGCCCTCCCCTACTGCTGCCTCGGATGGAAAAAGAGCAACAACGGGGTGTGTGCTGCTGCTTTGAAGAGACCTAGTCTTTCACAACATGCCACTGTCAATTAAAGCCGCATTAAGATCTTTGAGCAGGATGCAATCAAGTGAACTGCCTTTAAAAAAATGGGCCCTGGATTGCCAAGAGAAACACCGTTGTTTACGAAAAGCTCTTCCTACAACCCCACGGCTCAGCAGCGCACAGCATTCAGGCAGACACACCGCCAAACATGAAAGCAACACACATTCTGCAGCTCCAGATGCTCATATTTGTGCAGTAAACACAACAGATGCACAAAAGACGACACAATGTCAGGCTTATGCATTGTGTACGCGCTGACGAGTTCAAATGAGACGATTCACAAATCCCAACAAAGAGGAACCCGTTTATAAATACTATTCTGCATATCTCCCCCCCCTCCAGGTTTTGCTGCTTTCCTGGTCCCTCCATGGGAAAGTTTCTCTGACTCTTGGGTAAGCAGCTCTGCTCCATGCCATTCCTTCAGAGACCTCCACCAAATCCTCTCTCTCTCTCTCTTACGAAACACATGAAAAGCCTCTAGTGCAAACGCTGCTCCTCTGGGAATTCCTCACAGAAAGTCATGCAAACAAGCCTTTTTTCTCCTCCCCAACCCCCCCACTCCTGCACTTACCGCCTGTCAAGTCTCAGCACCTCTGTTTCGGGCTGTGTGGAGTGAGAACTTCATATGATAGCTCCTCTGCATTTACCAGAAAGAAAGAAGTTTGGATGCTTGTCCTTTAAGTGTCTCTAAACATGGTTTGCATAGCTGGATAGCGGCTTATCTCTGCTTTTCTGCTTTCGCTTCCATACATGGATCTGTTCCCAACAGTAACTCCAAGCTGTCGAAAAGAAGCTATCTGGCAGCTTTAGGCTTCATCCGACACGTAAACGATATAGATATATATATAATTTTAAAAGCGCTAACCCTTTCTCTCCGTCACCTTTTGCGAGCTTTAGCCCGTGCCACAAAGCCTCCCCTTTTTGCCTTTACCCTCTTCCCAAATCAACTGGAAGACAACATATTCCTTTTTGTGGCTTGCTGGAACAAATCATTTGAGACTAGTATATGCAACCATGAAAAATTGATGCTTAGGCTCAATCTCTAGTGTATCTCCCGACCGTTTGGCTGCTTCTTTTCAAAATATTTGTACAGTAATCGTCAAGACCCACTAAGTATACATGGAAAAGAAATACGCCCCCCTCCCGCACACACACGAACACACCACACACACACACACCACACACTCCCTTCCCTTTCAAAAGGTTCCCAGCGGTTCATCTCTAAGAATACCTTTCCCCCCACTTTAAAAAGGAATACTTTCCTTAGAGGTCAAGGGTTTTGTTTCTTAGGTCACTTGGAACGGTTTCAAGACAATATACATCATGTCTGCAAGGATGGGAGGTTAAGAGTCGCATTTTTGTGGAGAGGCAAGAACACAGAAAGGAAGGGGAGCCAAGCAGATCCCAGATTAGTAAAAATCCTGGTTTAGGAGGAGGAGGCGCTGCTGCTGTCATTACTACTGGGCTAGGGAGGGGCGAAATCTGTCAATTTCAGTTTCTCTCGCTTTCTCATTTTCCCATTCTTCAGTTCATTTCTCTACATATCTGCATCAGTTTGCATGTTTTTAAGTCCTCGTGAAAATTCATTAGCATTTCGGAACAGATTTCTCACAATATACATATGTTTGCCATTTTGCTGAATGTATATATTTTTGCAACGCGGTGCTCCCTAGTATAATGGATCTGCCTACATTATTTTCGGGGAGGGGAATGTGCATTCCCCCCCCTTTACATTAGTGCATTTATTCTCACACACATTACTTGGCCGGAGAATGCCCTGCAAAATTCAGAGAAGTGCAAATTGTTGCGGTCACCTTGCATATTGTTTCAGGAAGTGCAAATGTGTACAGTCGCCTCTAAACATGAAATGAATTGAATTCTTGCCCCATTCCTGTACAGAACTCATGCATGCCAGTTTAGCACCCCCCCCACCACATTTCACATGGCTCCTATCTCAAAGACTATGGTAATTTAACAATACAAATGAAAGCTCTACATGTAAAGGCATTTGAAACAGCAGACAGACAAAGGGAATCACTACAAACCAACAAGGAATAAGGGGAGGCAGGAATTCAGCATAGCTGCACAGCTTGTGACCTGGCACATTAACCACAGCCACTCAGCTGTATATTTGGGCCTGCCAAATGCTCGATAAGCTAACCTGCTTTATTTTTGCCATCTCTGGCCAGTGTAGGGCTGGCCAAGTGTCCTGCTTCAAAGAGCACAATGCTTCAGCTGCCGGACCAGTTTTAAGGTCCTGCTACTTGCACATAAGTATCTGAACAATACTGGACCAGGTTATCTGAAGACACAGGTGGTGCTGTGGTCTAAACCACTGAGTCTCTTGGGCTTGTTGATCGTAAGGTCAGCAGTTGAATCCGCGCCATGGGGTGAGCTCCCGTTGCTCTGTCCCAGCTTCTGCCAACCTAGCAGTTCAAAAGCACGCTAGTGAAAGTAGATAAATAGGTACCGCTGCGGCGGGAAGGTAAATGGCATTTCTGTGCATTCTGGCTTCCATCAAAGTGTCCCGTTGCACCAGAAGCGGTTCAGTCATGCTGGCCACATGACCTGGAAAAACTGCCTGCTCCCTCAGCCTCAAAGTGAGATGAGCGCCACACCCCATAGTCAAATTTGACTGGATTTAACCGTCCAGGGGTCCTTTACCCCTTCCCCTATTACCCCATCTGAAGAAAAGGGTAGCTCTGGCACTGTGAGGGGGACATTCCTCAGTGGCAAAGCCCATCTTCTGCATAACAGCCCCTGTTTCAGTTCCAAGAAGCTCCAGGATACGATAGCAGGTGATGGGAAAGACCTCTGCTGAAGACTTTTGAGAGTTGCTGCCAGTGGGCTAGACGGACAGTGGCTCTCTCCTCGGCATCATGCTTCCTTGCAAAAGTTTGCTGCGCCCAGAGAAGCATATTTCATAATACAAAGCCTTAGCCCCTCCATGCCACATCCAGCAGGCTTTCAGATCTCAGGTCTTTTAGTTCAGTCAGCCCACACTACCTCCACCTTGTGCTCTTTATATATTTATTACTAACTTAATGCATAGCCTTCCAATTAGCTCTCTGGAGCCCATTATATGGCTGCCCTGAGGGGGCCTGGTGCTCTTTGCTGCCTAAGGCATGCCTGCACCTATCCTTTCAGATCTCCCCCAGCAATAAAGCACTTCTCTTCCATACTGTCCATACAGCCAGCTTGTTTGCAGAGTCACCTACACCCGTTATATTCCCGAACGGCAGCTTCCTATGACCGATGGTCAGAAACTGATCTCTGCCCCGTGTGGCAAGCCACAGAACTGCAGCCTCCCTGCAAAGAACTTTCTGCCAGAACTGCTGGCCTGTATCCTGTGAGGGAAACCACAACCTCCCAGTGAAGATCTGCACACAGGCTATCTATCGACTTCTCCCAGACAGAAAGGAATCTAAGAAGGCTCAGGGCTGGGTCTCAATCATTAGGCAGAGTGGCCAATGGAAGGGGGCAGCAGTACCCACTGGCTGTTCCTCCTGAGCCCCCAAAGGTGCTAAACTGCCAAAGAGTAAGCCAGTAGTAAATCACGCCGTTCAAAGTTAACTCTTTATTAGCAAAACACAATCTGGCACAGACTTGGCTGAGTTTCAGTCCTAATGAGCTAGCAGTTCATGCCCTGTAGGACCTTTTCCATGAAATCAGTTGCCGTGACTAAAAGTCTCCACCTCCCTGTCTATGTCTCCTACTCTCCAGGGCTTCTTGCAAGCAATCAGAGTCTGTGCCTACCGCAGCCTGCCTCTGCTCTGCCCATTTCATGCCTCTTCTGGTTCTGGGAGAACAGGATGGAGGGGAGCTTGTTACAGCAGGAGGGGGAGACATCTGTGACTCTTCAGCAGCCGGACTCATCTCTACCCTTGGCCTTCCACTCGCCTGCCACAACTTCTGCCTCTGCTTCTGGACTTATCTCTGCCACCAAATCTCCCAGCTCACCAAGCCTTGCTACCTCTTCCCAGTCTTTTCCCTCTGCCCACTCATCATTGTCCCACCACCGCTCCCCGGGTTCTGAGTCTTCTTTCCTTAGTGTTTCCCCAGCTGGTTCCTCCCACCATTCCTCTGCCTCAAACCAGCCCAGAGGACATAGCTCTTCATGGAGGGTTAGATTATCAATGGTTACTAGCCATGATGGCTACACAAATGTCTGCTGTTAGAGGGAATATGACTTTAGGAACACAGGAACAGAGGAGACTGCCTTATACCGAGTCAGACCTTTGGTCCATCTAGCTCAGTATGGCCTACACTGATTTGCAGCGGCTCTCCAGGATTTCAGGCAGGAGTCTCTCCCAACCCTACTGGATGCCAAGGATTGAACCTGGGACCTTCTGCTTGCAAGGCAGATACTTTTCCACTGAGCCATGGTTTCCCCCCCGTACCAGTTGCTGGGAATCCAAGTGGGCCGAGCTCTGAAGCAAACAGACTAGAAGCAGCTGTGTATTTCCTTGCTGTCTGTGGCTTCCCGCCAGTGAAATTGTGAGGAAAACAAACTTCAGCTGCTCTGCGACACTCAAGCCTAAACAACGGCCCCGATCCTTCTTTTTATCTGAAAAAAAGTCCTCTCGCTTTATGTTTGGTTAGGGAAGACCTGGGCTTAAAGAAAGTGGTTTGCTGTGGTGTCTATCATCTGTAGCTCTATAAACCAGCCTTCCCCAACCCAGTGCCCCTCCCTACGGATGGTTTGGACTAATGGGGCTGATGGGAGTTGTAGTTCAAAATGTCTGGCGGACTCCAGATTAGGGATGCAATGTTGGAGAGTATAATTTATAGAAATTCCCTTAATACTAAGGTCACAAGACACAAGCAAGTTTCAAAGGTTGTCTTAGAAGCCCTGGAGAATTGTACCAAATTTGTACCAATACATTTCTCATTCCTCTTTCTGTCCATAGATGAGAATCATTACAGAGCAAACTTCCATAAATGGTTTCAGTTTTAGAACTCCAGGGGGAAAGGTGTATCTTTACAAAGTGGGAATAGAACAGCCAATTCTCTTTCTCACTCCAACACACACACACAAGCCTGTACACACACGTGTTTGTGTGTGTAATGGGACACTGGATAATTGACTACATTTTTCCTTTAGATGTTGCTGCTCTTTTCTTAGTTTCTAGTCTTTGGTTGTGTCCTGTTCCTGTTCTGTAGAGCAGCGTTTCTCAGCCAGGAGCCCCCAAGGGGGCCACAGGTGAAAATCACATAAATGGGGGGCTACGGCACAAGACTTGGGGCCCACAGAGGGAAGTGAGAAGTGAAGAAAATGGCTAATTACATACATGGCAATCGCAAATTAATCACTTTGAGCATGTGATTGCTTTTAAATGTCTTCAGATGTTCTAGTTACAGCTGGGTAGCCGTGTTGGTCTGCCATAGTCGAAACAAAATAGAAAGTTCTTTCCAGTAGCACCTTAGAGACCAACTGAGTTTGTTCTTGGTATGAGCTTTCATGTGCATACACTGTTTCAGTGTATCTGAAGAAGTTGCATGCACACGAAAGCTCATACCAAGAACAAACTCAGTTGGTCTCTAAGGTGCTACTGGAAAGAACTTTCTATTTTGTTCAGATGTTCTGTTTTTAAATGTTTTAAATTGTTTTCAAATGTTATAATATTTTTATTGAGTTTTAAAAACATGTACTGTTTGGACATGTTGATGTTTTCCACCCTGGGCTCTAGATTAACCAAGTAAATAAATAATATTTGGAAGTAAGTCTCATTGAACCTAGTGGGGCTTACTTCTGAGTAGACAGTTACATGCTTGCACTATAAATACAGCAGGTCTTCTGTGGTTGCAGTTCTATGCACACTTAATCTAGGAGGGCACTCCATTAAATACAATGGGACTTAATTTCGAGGAGAAATGTATAGGATTGTACTCTTAAAGTTAAATATTTGTACCAGGCGAGTGCATTTAAGGTGGGAGGAGGATTTTTATCTGATTAATTTTTTTTTTTTACCTCACTACAATTTCTCATTTCTACACGAAATCAAAACTGCAGAACATTCAGTGCAGTTGCAATGAAACCTGGTGATCTCCTTACACACACCACACACACACACACACACACACCCCAACCCCCAAAACATTCCTCTTAAGGAGAGTAATGGAGTGCTTGACTCAAAATGGGCAGCATGTTCCTGTGCTTAGGCCAGGTCTTTGGGCAAAAATGGGCAATAATGATTCCCCTTTCACACCAGCAAAAACTCTGGGGCCCCAGAGAGCTTTTAGTGACAGCACCAGCGCTGTGATGTTTTCAAGCCAATTAAGGGAAAGCCTCTGCAACCCTGCTCTCTTTCCAGCTGCAGTATTATTCACACCGAGTGGGTTTTGCTACATTATAAATTGTCTACAAATAATTTAAAAAGTGACAGAGTTTCTTAAATTATCTTATCAAGCTCTTTAAATATTGAACGGCATCAAATATTCATGCCAGCCAGTCCTGGCAAATTCCTGGCCTCAATTTGCTGCAGCTGAGAGATGCTGTCGACAGGCTCAGAGGGTTGCCAAGGTGCTTCGGTTCAACTGGCATTTTGCACATGGCCCGGACCTCTCTGACTCCTTTGGCTTTGCAGGTGAATGTGCAATGAGCGTGGGAATCGCTGCAAACTTCACAGAGGAGGAGTACCAACAATGCCTTACGCTGGCAACTCTTCCTTAGCATCGCGCCTCTGTTGGGTCACTCCTCAGGCCTGGAGGGAACAAACTAAGGCTCACAGAACTGTCTGTTTCAGTTTCTCTGTTTCTCACCTTTTCAATCTCCAGTTCAGTTATCATCACCATCATCACCATTAATATTTTATTTATTAAATTCATATACCTCCCCTTCATCGAAAGATCTCAGGCCGATTCACAAGATAACTTGTTTTCCACACATCCCACACTAATTTGAGATTTTTAAAAGTCCTCATGTAAACCCCTTAGCATTTTAGTGTGAATTCCCCCCGCCTGGCTCCCCACACTTTAATGCAGTTTTATTTATTCATTAAATAAACAATGACCACAAGATTTAAAAAAAAAATGCTCTCCAGCTGTTTAGGACTTTCTTTCTTTCTTTCTTTTTCTTTCTTTTCTTTTTTCTTTTCTTTCTTTCTTCTTTCTTTCTCTTCTCTCTCTCTCTTCTCTCTCTCTCTCTCTCGCTCTCTCTCTCTCTCTCTCTCTTTCTTTCTTTCTTCTTTCCTTATTTATTACTTGATTTATAACCTCTATGACCTTGCTATGTCAAGGTCGCTGTTGAAGGGCCAGAAAGGACTTTCCCTGCATGGCAGGTTTCGCCTTTTCCCGTACCAATTCGTCACAACTTTGGCGGTTGCAGCCTTGGGCGGAATCCTTTAGTCATCTACAGAGTTGAGGGGCGAGGGGCGTGACCCCCACCCCCATTGCGGCGTCGATAACAGGTTCCTGATAAGGGGTTTCAGGGGGAGGCATTGGCCATACGCCCAGAGGTCGTCACTGCCCTCCCCCTCCAGCGGTGGGAATGGGGGGGGAGGCTATCTGCTTGAACATATGTTCTCCAGAGTTAGCTCACTCCCCACTCAGGCTGGATAACCCTGAAATTACCCAGAACCCCAGCTGGGGGCTGGGAAGTATAAACGCCCAATGCCTGAGCCAAGGTCTCCCTACATCTGAATATTAATAAATTTGGCCAATTTATTTTTTTTTATTTATAAAATTTTTATTTTCTACAATAAACACAAATACAGCAAACAAATAACCAAAAACAATTAACAAAAAAAAAAACACAACAACACATTAAACAACATAAGAAATAACAAAGAAACTTATACGTACCTAAACAGGAACACTAAATAATCATTGTTTAATTCTAATTCAATCTTCTTTGGGGACTTCCCCCGTTCTCTCAACTGCTTCAATACTAATATACTTTGGTAACTTTGTAACTATATTCTTACATTCACCATTATTCTCAATATACTTTAACATACTGGCTAATCATAGTTGTGGCCAATTTATCCCATAGAACGTTGTCACGTTCACTATTTCCCTCAGGGGCTGCCCGGGTTCGGGGACTGCGCCTGGCCACGCAAAAGACCCTGATGTTGGGAAAGATTGAGGGCACAAGGAGAAGCTACCAACATGAGTCTGACCAAACTATGGGAGGCAGTGGATGACAGGAGTGCTGGCATGCTCTGGTTCAAGGGGTCATGAAGTCAGGCATGTCTAAACAACAACAATTGATGAAAATCCATCTTCAAGGGCTATATTTGCTTCGGGAAGAATTCCCCTATTCCATGCCTTCTGCATGCCTGCTCTAAATCCATTCATCGTCCCCCGCACTGATGAAATTTGCATTAGATGCAAGACACACAGTTAACATAATGTTCAACTTGACCAGATTCGTCAGCTGAAACATTCAGCCGTACCAGTTTCATGGTCTATAGTAAATTTTATTGGGTTTGGATGGCCAAAGAAAGAAGTGACTCGTATTACAGGTCGAGTTTAGTCTCTCAGGGGGACACGGTGGCGCTGGGTCTAAACCACTGAGTCTCTTGGGCTTGCTGATCGGAAGGTCGGCAGTTCAAACCCCATGACGGAGTGAGCTCCCATTGCTCTGTCCCAGCTTCTGCCAACCTAGCAGTTCGAAGCTATACCAGTGCGAGTAGATAAATAGGTACCGCTGTGTGGGAAGGTAAACGCGCGTTTCCATGCGCTCTGGCTTCTGTCATGGCGCTCCATTGTGCCAGTAGCAGTTTACCATGCTGGCCACATGACCCGGAAAGCTGTCTGTGGACAAACGCCGCTCCCCTCGGCCTGAAAGCGAGATGAGCGCCACAACCCCATAGTCGCCTTTGACAGCACTTAACCGCCCAGGGTGTCCTTTACCTTTTTACCTTAGTCTCTCTGTAGTCATAGAATCATAGAACTGTGGAGCTGGAAGGACCATGAGGTTCATCCAGTCCAACCCCTTGCAGTGCAGCAAGTTTCGCCCAACGTGGGCTGAAACGCACAACCCTGAGATTATTAGTTTCTTGCTCACCGACGGAGCTATTCAATAGTCTTTAAGCTGGACCTCACTGATCTAATCAGAGTGAACTTACTGAATCAAAGAATACAGAGGGAAATTTAGGTTTGCCTTTCTTGCCTCTTAAGGCTTCGCCAGCACAGAGTAGTAGAATGAAGCCATCCCCACTTCACGTGAATATGGAGCATTTGCTAACACAATGGTTTGAAAATGACCCAGGCCTGAGAACCATGCCTGGTTTTCCAGGATAGCTTTATTTAAAAGAACAATCTCATGCATGCTTGACACATCACCTCACTATATACCAGAGCCGCAGGTCTTTGCCTTACCATTGGCTCAATTCCAGTTTATTGCCCCGTAACAGGAAAGCTTCAGGACAGATCCTGAAGTTGAGGCTCCAGTACTTTGGCCACCTCATGAGAAGAGAAGACTCCCTAGAAAGACCCTGATGTTGGGAAAGATGGAGGGCACAAGGAGGGGGACGACAGAGGATGAGATGGTTGGACAGTGTTCTCGAAGCTACTAGCATGAGTTTGGCCAAACTGCGGGAGGCAGTGAAGGATAGGCGTGCCTGGCGTGCTCTGGTCCATGGGGTCACGAAGAGTCGGACACGACTGAACGACTGAACAACAACAACAGGAAAGCTGCTTAAGAGGTCATGTTGCTTAATTGCGCAGCCTTACTTTTTCTTTTCCTTTTTAATCCACTCAGTGCAAGATGAGTGCACCTAGATGTGCTATTATGGACAAATGTTTGCAGAAAAGAAAAGGATTTAGAACTTCATCAGTCACGTCAAGGCAATGCACGCTGCTAGGAGCAGGATAATCCTTGATTTTATTTTTTAGCAAAGGCATATTAGGTCACAGCATTGCAGCTCTCTCTGTAGGGAAAAATGTGAGTCACAAAGTTCTGAACCTCACTAGGAGTCAGAGGAATTGAGACAGAAAGCTTTGGGTCCAGGTGTGTCTCTACCTCTTTTTTCTTTCTTTCTTTCTTTCTTTCTTTCTTTCTTTCTTTTTCTTCTTTCTTTCTTTCTTTCTCTCTCTGATACACTGCATTCCAATCCAGGCAAGCACTTGTGGTCTGTATAGTTGAATCCTTATTGAAATGGGATGATGAGGATGATGATGATCTATAACCCATGCCTCATTAATGTTGATACCAAGGTGGAGTACCTGAAATTATACATAAGGGGAAGAATATGACATAACATTAAGGTGATTGTTCCATCAAAGTAAGCATTTCAACTTGCCACAAGGAACAAACTCTCATTCCCTGCACACTCTTCTGGGGGTTCTCTCAACCATCCCTCCCCAGAACCAATTTTGGGGACTGTAGGGGTACACAGGGGAAGGAAAGGGGGCAAAAATGGTCAAAGGCCTGGAAACGATGCCTTATGAGGAACGGCTTAGGGAGCTGGGTATGTTTAGCCTGGAGAAGAGAAGGTTAATTATGATATGATATGATATGAAGAGAAGGTTAATGTGATATGATAGCCATGTTCAAATATATAAAGGATGTCATATAGAGGAGGGATAAAGGTTGTTTTCTGCTGCTCCAGAGAAGCAGACACGGGGCAATGGATTCAAACTACAAGAAATAAAATTCCACCTAAACTTTAGGAAGAACTTCCTGACAGTAAGAGCTGTTCGGCAGTGGAATTTGCTGCCAAGGAGTGTGGTGGAGTCTCCTTCTTTGGAGGTCTTTAAGCGGAGGCTGACAGCCATCTGTCAGGAATGCTTTGATGATGTTTCCTGCTTGGCAGGGGGTTGGACTGGATGGCCCTTGTGGTCTCTTCCAACTCTATGATTCTATGATTCTATAAAGCCCCCTTGCATAAGTAGACGGGCTTGCGCAGGGTTTCCATTGAAACGAAGGCTGGTCCTATGGAGCAAATTGGACCTGCCCACCAACATCACTTTGCCCTTATCTTCTTTCTAACAACCAGCCAGTGGGGTGGTTCCCCCTACTGTTGGGCTCCCTGTCTTCTACCCTACCAGTTCTAGTTGGTACCAGCCACCACTGGCAGTGTCAGTACCTGTTTTCCTTTTCAGGTGAGGACATACCACAAACAGGGCACCATCACAGAGAAGGCTCCATCCCGCATCATCACTGATATAAAGAGAGGCACTCCTTCATGTATTTGGTCCCAAGCAATATAAGAATTTAAGATAAGCACCAGAACCTTGAATTGCACTCAAAAATGTATAGGCAACCAATACAATTTTTTCCAGAATTGGTGTAATGTGATTCCATATACCGGTTAAAATTCTGGAAGCCTCACTCTGCACCAACCGAAGCTTCCAAGGGCAGTCCCGTGTACGATCGATTACAGTGATCCAATCAGGGTAAGATTACTAATTTATCCAGACTACCAAGGGAAGTTGAATGTACTGGTGACACAATTTCAAGAACCTAGTGTGAAATGGTGGACCCAGGAGCGTCTGGAGTTGCTTGTGGTATGGAGAAGACTTTGGGGAAGTACAAAGATGAAGCACCTTTAGTGAATTGGGGTGGGAGCTAAACCCCCCATGGAAAGTGTGAGTATCACAAAGAATTCGGAGCTACCTTTGCCATTTGCCATGCTTTGTTCCAATCTGTCACTTTCTAACAACGAAGTGGGTCACTAATGGCCACTGATTTGTGACTCTTTGGCGCACAATCAAACCAAGGCGCCTAATTTTGCCTTGAGAAAACCTTTCCTTGTTTGTCTGCTTCAGATCCCTTTTTGGCGAATCCACATTTGAAAAATACCTTTGTTGAATTCAAAGCGGAAAGATAAACCGGCATTAGTGTTAATCTAGTGAAAGGTCACTGGTGTACTTCCTTGACTTTATGCTGAAAAACCCAAAATAAAATTGCATCTCCCCCACTACACTAGCTTGGAAAAGAAAAAATTTTTGTACCTTATTGGGAGTGGAGATAAACTTAAAGCAGAATCCAGGAACTGTAGCTTAATCTGGTTTTGCAAACTTCCCAATAAAACAACCCACAATTTATTCAACACAGATTTGTAATGTCCGTCGTGAGCCTTTTTGACAGCAGGATCTTTGCACAGCGGCTGTTAACTTCATGCTCTGTCACTCATCAAGAAAATGATGTCAGCCGAGTCCCTTCAAATGTGCCCCCAACACAATGCTCATGGGTGGATTAATATGCAGCAAGTGACCTTCATTTTCTCTGAGTAATAAAGATATGCAACATTCTACAGCATGCAGGCTGTTACTGACATACACAGCCCCTATGGACTGTGGGAAATGTTTCAATTGTGAGCAGAGGCACACTGCAGTTGAATGCATTGCTAAATCAGATCAACAGTCCTTTTCAGTCCAGCATTCTCTGTCCAATATTTGCAAACCAGATGCCACTGAAGACTCACAAACAAAAACAGGCTGCTCACTTGGTGGGGTGGGGCTGTCATGCTAGTTTACAGGCAGCAGGATCATTGATGCTTCCTAGGAGAGGTGAAGTGGCAGGAAGTCAGCGTGGCGCAAAAGCAGTGGTGGAGCCAAGCCACTATTCTTGCTGGTGCACCCACACCACACCAATCTCTCCCACTTGGTAAGCAGCAGTGACTTTGTGACTTCATTAGGGGAACAGTCAGAGAGAATGAAAAATACATGCTATTGATTATTATATGTAGTTTAGCCTTGAGCAGATGCTCTGTTGGTGTGAATTTCCCCTCTTCTTTATAAAGGTCAGACCACTCAGTCTATTTTTCATGTTAATTTTGCCTGTTTTTATTCATAAATCTGTTCTGCCCCTTATTTGTGACTTTAAAAAAAATCCTCATGATAATTCACATGTACTATCCATTTAATAACATAATAATTTCAGTCACTTACATCCTTAAATATGCATTTTAATGCACTTCAATGCTATTTTTTATCCAAGAAGTGCATCATGAAATCTGGAGAAGGGCGAAATCTGAAGAAAACCTGCATGTCAATCTGGGAGATGCAAAGCACGTGCTATTTGCACAAAATCCACATAAATCAAATTCTTCAAGCACCCCTACTTTCTATGCATGCTTGCATTTGAAGTGAGGATTTAAATCTACCTGAACAATGGTGAGCACAGAATTGGCAAGCGGCAACGGTTCCTTCCTGCCTGGTGTGTGCCAGAGTACAAGGTTGTGATGTTCTTCTATCATTGCTATGGATGCCCACAGATGATCAGTGAAAATCTGATTAGTGCCCTCTTAACACCACTTAAACAACCCAGAAAAAACAGTAATGTACTTAGAGATTTTTTCCCACCCTTCCATTGCATGTTTATGCAAGATATGGGGATTTTCGCCTCTGTCAATCATTGTGCTGATGGGACTCTGGGATGACGGTTATTCCAGTTGATTGTGGAATATGATCTTGAGTGTGTGTCATACTTTCCATTCTTTGAAATCCCTGCTTGAATCACTTACATTAATCTGGTTTGTTACAATGTCGCAATCAACAATCAGTGTGTTCTCCCTACATAAACATACTGAGTGCTTGGAATGAATTATTTTTGCTGAGTTTTAAGGTGTCCTCTAAGCTGTTCACACGATATGTACATGTCTGACAGAATTAAACTACACTCTGGAAGACAGTGCTAACAACAGCCATGCCTTGTAGTTTGATTATGTCGAATTAATATTTCCTTCCTCGGGCCTCTTACTTTCTAGCCAACAACACTCCACCTGCTAAATATCTACCTGCTATGATGCAGCATTTCTATCAATAAAAAGATTGGGGGCACCTCAGAAATTGACCTGTTGTGTCTCTGGAGTCCTGCTGTGACCTGGACATTGTCTCAGAGGTTCCAAAGGAGGAATGCACAAGCAACACACCTAATTAGAGACTCCCCGGAGGTCAAGATACTAAAGGTCTCCAGGACTGAGATGCCAGAGGCCTCTGAAGCCAGATCCCAGCAAGGGGTCAGGAGTGATGATTCCTTCTTGCCTGGCTTCGCATTCCAAAAGAGCTGGTGCACCAATGCAGGCAGTGTGTCTGGCAAGTGCTCCTAGAGAGAGACGCCAGAGGGGCAGGCCCCAGGCTCCTGCTTTTTGAAGAGGAGACGGGAATTATGGTGCCAAGGCATGCCCAGTCCTCTGCGGCAGTGTTTCTCAATCTTTTCCCGACCGTGGCCCCTTCTGACCTTGTTTTGTTCCTGTGCCGACCCTCCACCCTCCCGTCCTACCAGTAGAAAGGTAGCTATTAAATGTTTTGTTTGTAAATAGAACATATTATTTTAGTAATTTTTATAATTATACAAAATACAATTACAGTCATACCAGGTTGCACTTGCTGCGGGTTGCGTGTTTTCAGGATACGAATGCGCCAAACCCGGAAGTACCGGAACGGGTTATTTCCAGATTTTGGTGCTCGCACATGCGCAGAAGGGCTAAATCGTGCTTTGCACATGCGCAGGAGCGTCAAATTGCATCACGCACGTGCGTAGATGCAGCAGTGGGGCGAACGCTGCAGGTTGCGAACGTGCCTCCCGCACAGATCGCATTCGCAACCCAAGCGTCCACTGTATATAAAATTTATACTTTTAAGTATTTTTCGGCCAATGTGACCCTTAGTTCATTTAAAAAGGTAACAGTTCTGATTCAAGTTCAACATGTCCAAAAAGGGACTAATTCCAGCTCACATTTGTCCTTTGCCAAATGAACTAGTTCAGTTCATATTCAGTTCAATTCAAGTTCACCCAAATGATCACCAGCATTCCATCCCGTTTCCCCAGCATTCAGAATGTTACAAGCAGCTGCGATGAAGTATAAAATATACTTAAGACTAAGAAAACATCCAAAACACACAGTGGAATGTGGGTTTCTGAATATTATTATTATTCAGGGAAATTTTTAATAGTTGATGTTTATTGGGGTTTAAATATTTTGTTGGGAGCCGCCCAGAGTGGCTGGGGCAACCCGGTCAGATGGGTGGCATATAATAAATAATAATAATAATAATAATAATAATAATAATAACAATAATACCAACAATTATGCTTCAAGTCCCCAAAGGGTAAAAAACACATATAAGAGAATGACGTTGAAGATGAATTGAAATTGTTAAAAGTGCTATTCCATACAAGTGAGCTTAATTCATGTTCAGTTCACTTGGCAATTATGGGAACTGTTTTCACCTGTCGTTCAGAGATTTTTGTATTAATTCAGTGAACATCATTAAAGCAAAGTAGTTCTTTCTAAGCACTGGATACATTGCTTTAAACCTGATGTGGTTTGGGGCATCCTCTGAAATCTCATTGCTATCCCCTTCACTGAAATGATAACCCCCACATAGCTCCCCTTTTAACTTACAGAACTAGCACAACAAGGAACACAGGAAGCTACTTGATGCTGGTCAGGCCACTGGTCTATTTTTGTTCTGACTGACAGAGATTTTCCAGCATCTCAGGCGGAAGTAAACATAGGTTTAAACAGAGGGAGCTGCCATATACAGAGCCAGACCATTGGCCCATCTAGCTCAGTCTCATCTACAATATTGACAGGCAGTGACTCTCCAAGTTGCAGGCAGGGGTCTTTCCCAGTATCATAAGGTGATGCCAGGGATTGAATCTGCATAGAAAGGATGTGCTCTGCCGCTGAAGTAAGGAATGCCTTTGCACAACCAACATGCAAGTTAGATGGTTGAGTGTGTGCACGAGGCAGCTGCCCCACAGAGAACATAAGAAGAGCCTGCTGGATTAGGCCAATGGCTCATCTAGTCCAGCATCCTGTTCTCACAGTGGCCATGCCCATTGGGAACTCCCCAAGCAGGATCCGAGAAGAAGAACACTCTCTCCCCTTGTGGTTGCGAGCAACTGGCATTTGGAAACATTGCTGCCTCCAGCTGAGGAGGTGCAAGGAGCCAGAGTCAGGAGTAGGTGAGCAATAAAAAAACACCAGAGTCAGTGAAGTTTACTCTTTATTCAAAGAAACCAAACCAGGCCTAGTGATCACAGCAACTCTTCCCAGTAGTCTTGCCCCAGTGAGGCACTGCAAGGACGGAAGGTCCCCTTGCCTTCCCACTGCTCTCTAAGGACCACCCTTGGTTCCTTCCCCAGCAGCCGAAGTCTTGTCTCTCTTTGCTTTTGCCCTCTTTATACCTCTTTGGTTCTTGGAGACCAGTGGGAGGGAGCTGGTTGCAGCAGGAGGGGGAACTCCCTGGATTCGTTCAGCAGCCTGCCTCATCTCTGTCTCCTGGCCCACCTCCTCTTCTGCCATCTGAGTCTGAACCACTCTCTGTCACGGCCTCTTCCTGCTCACTAAACCCTGTTGCCTCTTCAGCTTCTGATACCTCCTCCTCTCAGTTGGCTCTCATCTTCTTCCTCTGGACCACTCATCAACGTCCCACCCCAACGCCCCCTGGCACTGAACCTTCTTCCCCTGGGGGTTCCCTTGGGGCAGGGGTCAGCAACCTTCGGCTCTCCAGATGTTTCGGACTACAATTCCCATCATCCCTGACCACTGGTCCTGTTAGCTAGGGATCATGGGAGTTGTAGGCCAAAACATCTGGAGAGCCGAAGGTTGCCTATGCCTGCCTTGGGGGTTTCCCAGCTGCTGCCTCCTACCACTCCTCTGCATCTAGCCAGTCCATGACAGGGGCAATTGACTCACACTCTTAGCTGGTTTTAACCACCGGATATCTCCAGAAAGATGTCTAGTTCTGTGACAATTTCAGAGGCCCAATTTTCCCCACCAAGACTTTGTCAGAAGAACTGAAGCAATTTTCTAGGCTCCTTTAACTCTTGATGCTTTTCTCATTTGGGATCTTCCCAATGGATTGCCATCCATCAGCCTTTCAATTTTTGGGGACAGGAAGGCAAGCGGAACCGAGTTTGCAGAAAGGTCAGCTCTGAAGTGAGTCTGGGCAGCGGCCAAAATGTACTTAGCTGAAATGAAGCTGGTGTAACCCAGCTCATTGTTAAAGTCATTATTAATATCATCAGAAGAGGCGGCTGCGCTATTTATGCAGATATTTTAAACTAGGCCTGCAACATCAAAATTTGTGTCAGCTGAGAGGTCAGGCTTACCAGCTCTTTCCCTAAGTGGTGTTTAATGGGGTATGATTGCTGGATTCTGTTCTGGCAATTCTCAGCACTGGTCATTGTGTTGAGTTCCACCCACTCCCACATAAAGAGGTATGTTAATTTGATAGAATTTGATTTTGGCATTTGATTATTCATTTATTTATTTATAAAAGTATTATATACTGCAATATTAGGGTGGTGTACAACTAAGGCCAACCCAAAACCAAAATGGGTATGTTTAGCCTGGAGAAGAGGAGACTGAGAAGAGATATGATAGCCATCTTCAAATATTTGAAGGGCTGTCACATGGAAGATGGAGCAAGCTTGCTCTGGAAGCTAGGACCCGAACCAATGGATTCAAGTTACAAGAAAGGAGATCCCAACTAAACACCAGGAAGAACTTTCTGACAGTAAGAGCTGTTCGACAGTGGAATGGTCTCCCTCAGAAGGTTGTGGACTCTCCTTCCTTGGAGGATTTTTAAGCAGAGGTGGCTGGCCATCTGTCATGGATACTTTAGCTGAGATTCCTGCATTGCAGGGGGTTCAACTAGATAACCCTTGGGGTCCCTTCCAACTCTACATTTCTGTGATTCTAAGATTGTATGGTGCTCCCCTCCCCTCCAAGGAAGATCTACATCAAGACCAAGGTGTGGGGGGGGGGGGCGGAGAGAAAGATCAACATTGTATCTGCTGCCCCAATGAATTCTGCCACCTGAGGCAGTCGCCTCACCTTGCCTCATGAGTGGGCCAGTGAGGATTTGGCCTGTGGTGAGGATATAGAATGAGGAGAGTCCTAAGGACCAGATAAAGGGATCTGGAGGACTTCATTTGACCTCCAGTGCTGTGTTTCCTCATGTCTGCACTTGGCATAGCTGTCAACTTTTCCCTTTCTTGTGAGGAATCCTATTCAGAATAAGGGAATTCCCCTTAAAATAAAAAAAGGAAAATGTTGACAGCTATGGCACTAGGTTGTCTTAGAGACTATCCACTATTTCACCTCCCCCATCCCATTAACAACAGGGCAGTCTTCAGAAACAAATTGCTTGTTAATATGGGGATGATAATAATACTCAAGAAGTTTGCAGCATCACACACCACCTATATGTGCCAATACTCTTACTTTTGCTGTAGTGAATCAATGCCAGATGTTAATGGAGGCTAAAAGGGATCACCAAACCAAAGATGCACTATATTAAGGCGTGACAGCAATTATCTTTCCTCTGAATGGGGGAATATATGTCATGTCAGACTGTAGTGACTAGATTCAGCTGCTCCACACTATAATTGCTACTCACTCTACTTAACATTTGGTGTTTCTAATGAAAGACAAAAGTTGCTTCCCTAAAGGTTTATGGAATGTTGGACTATGACATTCCTTTCTTCTCCACGTTGCAGGTTTTAATGCTGGGTGCCTGCCTCGCTGTAGACTGGTTCAATACATCCAGAGAATCTGGATGGGCAGCGAAACTGGCATGAAAGCAACACACACACACACACACACACACACACACACACAGCTGTCTAAGTGATACTGTTCGTGATATTGATCCTCATAAATGGATATATCGGGTGGCAAATTTTTATGTCCTGAGAAGTTATGAGGTGATGGAGTTAAATTTAAGATACAAAATTAACAGAGTTAAGAGAGAGAGAGAGAGAGAGCTTGCTGTAGTGGTTAGAGTCAGACTACAACCTGGGAGACCAGGATTCGAATCACCACTGAGCCATGAAGCTTATTGGGTGACCTTGGACCAGTCACCATCTCTTAGCCCAACCTACCTCATAGGGTTGTTGTGAGGATTAAATGGGGAGGAGGAGAACTATGTACTTTGAGATGCTAGGCAGAAAAAAAAATACATAGAAAGATAGATGAAAGATAGATTCTTAAAATGGGAGGGGGCACTTTGGGGGAACAAAAAACCTTTTGCCATTGGGAACACAAGGAGTAGTATTTTTTTGGTCCACAGGCCATAGGTTAGACACTCATAGTAGATGGGTACCCTAAACGATACTTAAAAACGGCAAGGAAGACACTGAAAAGAAGAGCTGCACAGCTATGTTAAAGGAATTGTTAAAATTAAATGGGATTTTAAAAAAATACGCAAAGGACTCCAGATAAAGGGAGGGGGAATTTGGAGAGAGTCGCCATTTCCGACAAGCTAAATATAAAGGTCTACTGATGCAGGCCAAGAGGGATTTCTGGGGCAGCCAGCAAAAGACATTAAAAGCAAACAAACATCCAATAACAAGATAGAAGGAGAACATCGGAAACAGGATGCTTGCCAGGGAGCTGCTGGACCACCAAAGGTGCTGGTGGAGAATACTCTGTCTTCCCAGCCATGACTTTAATTGGGTTTCCAATTGAAGACTGTTGGAAGAAATTACACATCGGCCATGCATTTCTTGCAGTTTGTACTAACCCCCAGCCCATGCCACATTCCTGCTCCCCTCTTGATATAAAGAGGAATAATAACATGGTAGCAGTAGATCTGTTTGTTTTCATATGTCACCAGGGTCCCGAAAGTGCTTTCACTGATTGTTGGTGAGATGCAGGACCAATTCAATGTATTAATGCTAGCATACAAAGCTGTAAATACCCTAACATCAATCTGTATAGAAGAAAAAGAACTAGACCCCCAGGGGATGGACCATTTCTATTTCAGGACTGGTAAACATATATAACAATAAAAATAGCTTAGAATAGTTTCTTTGGTATTTAATAGCTGAATTTCTCAGTAAGAATGTCTGGGGATTTTTCATTTTTTTAAAAATAGGATCTTATATTCAATTGATACTTGCCCAAGAAATAAAAAAGTTCATGACCAATGCAAACTATCTTCTTAATAATACACTGGAGTAAAAGAAATGCTTTTAAAGTTTAATCTAAAAATGAAGGGGAGATGGAAAGAAGGGAAAAGGAAAGAGAGGAACGGGGTGGGGTGGGGGACAAAGAAGAGAGGTGGGGGATGAAAAAAAGTTTTAAAAACTTCCAATTCTCTGTCTTGAAACTAAATGTAGTATTCACTCAGTAACATCCATTTCCTGAAAAATGTTTGTTTTCAAGCTCCTCCTAAACGCCGATTGGAGAATTCCACTTCTCCTTGGAGAAGGTTCAGCAAAATCCCACCAAGGCTAATTTCTTCTGTCTGCAAATAGGGTGGAGACTTTGGGGAGACCATTTTAGCAACCCGCCGGGAAGTCTTTTGCCCAAGATGCTTATTTCTACTCTGTCTCTGATTGTTGTTGTTTAGTCGTGTCCGACTCTTCGTGACCCCATGGACCAGAGCACGCCAGGCACTCCTGTCTTCCACTGCGTCCCACAGTTTGGTCAGACTCATGTTGGTAGCTTCAAGCACACTGTCCAACCATCTCGTCCTCTGTCGTCCCCTTCCCCCTGTGCCCTCAATCTTTCCCAGCATCAGGGTCTTTTCCAGGGAGTCTTCTCTTCTCATGAGGTGGCCAAAGTATTGGAGCCTCAGCTTCAGGATCTGTCCTTCCAGTGAGCACTCAGCCCTGGTTTCCTTCAGAATGGATAGTTTTGATCTTCTTGCAGTCCATGGGACTCTCAAGAGTCTCCTCCAACACCATAATTCAAAAGCATCAATCAAGTCTCTGATACATCCCTCCAAAGCCTTCCAGGTTTCCACCATCTCTTGAAGGAGTTTCACATGACCCTACTTGTTCTGAAACAGCCTGTGAGGTGCTGCTGCTGCTGCTGCAGGGGCTATGTTGGTTTAATCCTGCCATAGCCTTGCTCTGTATAAATACCAGTACTTCGTTGCCGCTCAATCAGGGTCCTGGTGGTGCGATATGGAAAAATGGGTGAAATTGCACTAAGTGCTTGGTCCATGTCTTGAGCAGCTCACCTATCCCCCATGTCTGGATTCTGTTTAGAGTTAGCATGCCACCCCCCCCCCCCCTTCTCTAAGGAATGTGTGTATGTGCATGGGGTAGGTAGAAATCCAAGGCTGTGTTATGTATTCACTGGTCTGTGTTTGCCTGATCTTGAGACCAGGATTCTGAGCCCCTGTGTTCTGATTTGATACACGATATCCAATCACATAGCATTTCAGGATTGGGGCTACTGGCATTGGTTCTTAAGCTCTGAGTTACGATTCGCAGCTTGGGAGTTTAGACAGCCAATCACGTTGAGAGTGGGAGTGGCCCAGGGCTTCAGAAATACATATAAGCAGTTGCCTTGCCCCTGTTGTTCAGTTCTGTTAGCTCAACAAAGTCTCTTGCAGTTATCACTGTGTATCGCCTTGTGGAAACCCATGTACACTTCAGGCTGCATTCAGCAGTGTTGACAGGAGTGTGAGGTATTCATCAATAAGAAGTTTTGCTCATTGCAAGGTATCAGCAGAGAAGCTGAAGGTTACATGCAGTGTAGCATGGTGAGCTAGCATGGTAAAGTGCTAGTGGATCTCTCTGTATACTTGTATCTTTACAGGGTTTACTTTTAAGACCAGAAGAATGGCATTCTAGTAGATTAGATCATGATGTACCAGCATCTCTTAAGGTTTATGTAGCGTATGCTTGTCTTGTGCCATGAGACAATAAACACTTTATATTCTAAACTGAATTGGGTGGGAAAGGAATTTCCTTAACCGGGAACTCTGGAAAAGGCAGACCACTAGAAAGCAGAAAAAAAACAGGTGTTCTGCTGGAAGACTGCTGGAGTTGTACATTTTCTGCTGATCACACTGCCTGAAGTGTGGTGTAAGTATCAACACAGGGACGGCGGGCCCGATTTATGGGCCTACTGACTTCTACAAATCATAACAGGTCCCTCTCTTCCCATCAGGACCCATCCCTGTGTAGAGGATAATAATAATCCTCACAGTCTAAAGTTAAAAAAGAGATTCTGAAAGGACCCTGTGAACTGAAGCAGAGAAACAGAAGCCACTTTTGCAAGAGAGGAAAACTGCCAAGAAGATGGAGGGCAGGAATTAGCACACTGCAAGAGAAACAGCAGAGGAGCTGTTATGTAGTGGGGAGTTTTGATGTGGGAGAAATGAACGTGTAACACCCATCTTTCCTGAGGTTGTTTGACTGTTTGGTCACATACATTTAAAGCACCATTGTACCATGTGGCTTGCTCGCCATGCTCAGAGTTGTTAGGAGGTTTCAATTCCCATCACAGAGCTACCATTACCAGAGTGGTTTAACAATCCATCTCTGAGAATATAACCCTGTGAGGAGTGACTACAGGGTCCAGAATTATTGGAAGATTGAAACATGCCTCAAATGTATATAGTGAGCATACCACACACACACACACAACACACACACACTATTTTGGAGCCAACACAACATTATTATTATTTTTTATGGAGCCAAGTCAAGACAATTTAGTTTGGTTTATTTTGGTCAGGCATTTTATTTTTGTCCTCTGTCCGCTTTGCAGTTTTATCATTTGTGGCCTCTCCGTTTTATTACTTCTGAGGTTTATTTATTGCGTGTCGGTTTTGTTCATTATGTAAGCTGACAGTGAGGATGACATTTATTTATTTATCTACGCCTCCGATGCCAAAGTGGCTTCTAAGCAGTTTACAACTATTAAATCAATACATAATTAAAATCCGTAATAACAAGTCCACTGGGGCATTAAAACATCCTTAATTGAAATATTCAATAAACCAAACAGTTAAAAAGCAGAACAGTTGAAATAGCTTTAAAAACAAACAAACAGATAAAACAATAAAATGATAAATTCAGTTCAGGGGAAATAGAGTATACTTCTTACTGTCTGTTCCATCTCAGAAAGAAAGAAAAAGGAAGCAGATCTCTCTCTGTCTCATCCTCTCCACCACCCTGGTTTAGGAGCCACATGTAACAGTAATCAAAATAATAGAAATAAAACAAAACAAAAACGTTTCTTGCTTGCACGTGCCAATAGATAATACGAAACATGGATACCTTTGCTTGGATCCTGCAAATTTGCATTATTATTATTATTATTAATCAATGCAGCAGATTGGTATTTAAACAACTGAACCTATGTGGTGTATTCAGTCAAGGAGATTACTCTGAAGGGTGTTTAGCATTTTATGATTTGTAAATTTACCCTGTTGTGATTATTTATTCAATCTGTTTGCTTGGTTTTTTTTTTTTTTAAGAAAAGAAATGCTGTGGCCCTATCAAATAAGCTGGAGCTGAAGATCGAAACCGCAGGCTCAAGGACCTACGAAAGCCTACGAGAGCATAAAGAGGGCTAATGGCTTTCCTTGAAACGGGGTGTCATGCTTGGGCAGGAACCAGCGGCAGTTGAACGGGAGTTGCGCGCCTTTGGGACAAGTCTTATCAGTTCAGCTCTGTTTCTCACTCTGACAGAACCACGAAGAACCGAATTTACAGAGCTGCCTACAGTTCTTCTAGCTGGGTTCTGCTGCGCTCACTGCAACATGTGGCAACTTGGAACTAATTTCAGCTGCTTTTGCAAAGAGATGCTGCGACAGCAAATCCCACCTGAGCTGCTGCTCTGCCTGGAATTGAGAAGGGATCAGCCGGAGTGTTCCTGGACAAGCATGTCCTCCTTCAAAAGGCGCCTAATTTTTTCTGTCTCCGTGTTAACTTTCTGCAAGTTGACTTGGGGAGAAGGCTGCCCCTTTCATTTGCCCTTAA